>NW_017729025.1:155134047-155143822 GCF_001723915.1 Gavialis gangeticus | reverse complement strand
GAGGGTCTGGACCAATGATTTATTGTATGTATTTCTTTATCAAATTAATAATTTCCAGGATTCCTTGATGAGACAATTGGAATATTCTCTGTTTGTGATTGTTACTGTACTATGCATTATGTAAAGGAGAGCATGAAATGTACTATCATTCATATAGCTTCTATGACTTTTAGAAAATGGTTCTTCAAGCAAATATTTAAACACCTGTGGTTTTCTCCTTCACTACAAATTAATACACATATATAGCCCCTACACTCACCTGCCATGATTTGGTCCTCTTTTCCTCCATGGTGGGGCTCCTCACAGATTCTCGCAGACCAGGTGTTGCCCTTTGTGGGTGTTCTTGGGGCTCCACCTCCCAGCCATGCGCCAGCCCTCAGGATGATGGGTTGCCAGCCTGTCATCTTCTGGTGTTCTCGTCTGCCCCCTTCTCTCCTTGCCTGTTCCTTGATGACTTTTCACCCCAGATGACAGCAAGGCATGGGACTGTCCTCATCTCTGCATCCGTTTTCCCTCTGAGGCTTCTGCTGTGCTGCTTCAGTCTTCCCTCTTGACCAGGGAGTCACTTGGAGGTTCCTCCCTGGTCCAGGCTCCATGCACCCTCCAAAATAAAGTCAAAAAAGGAAGAAAAGAATAATCAGGGTATGGGCCTCTGCCCACCCCACTCACGGGTCTGGCGTCTGGTCCTCGAGATCCCCCAACGCTGTCCTTTGTTGGCCCAGCTGCCCTGCTGAGCTGGGTGTGAGATTCTTCTAAGGTAGTCAAGATCCCTCCTGCGGGTCTCCAGCTGGCCCCTTTCGGAGCTGTCAGCCTTGCCGAGTTGCAACCCAGAGAGCAGCTTCGCCCTCTGCCTCTGTTGCTGCTCCCCCTTCCATTTCCCTGCCACCGGCTTTTAAATCTGCCGGGCGGCGGTTTTTGCTGACATCATCTGCTGGCACCGTTCCCAGCCAGCAATAAAAGCGACTGATGAATCGTGCTGGTGGCCCTTCTTGGCGCAGCTCTGCTTTTCCTGGGGGTGATAAGTACGCTCTCTTTTCAAGGCTTTCTATTTCTTTCTCTGGGCGGTTCAACCCAGCCGTGGGTCCTGCCGTGGGAGGCTGCTCCGGTGCCTCTGCTTTTGTCCCCCTGGGACATCCTACAAATAATTCCATTGCCCATCTTTGCTACTGCTCACTTCTGTTGCCCAACAGCAGCTTGCTGTTGACTTCCATTGCAGCTTCTAGGGCTCTAAACAGGAGCAGTGAAACCAGCACTACCTTTGGCCAACTTCAATCTTCAGTTGCAGAGCCGGTGGATCAGTCTCTACAGGCTTCGGAGAGCCAGTTGTATTCACTGTACTGCTAAAGACTCACTTTGCCTGCAAATGCAAATTGCTAAGGCCAGGAACTCTCCTTTTATTTATTTCCTTTTTTTCCCCAAAGCAAAAGCTTATGTACTTCCAAAATTGGCTGAACCTTCCACATTTAACAAGGAATCTATTGACTTTGGCAGCTTTCTCAGCCTTGGGCATGTGTATCAACTTTTCTTCTTTAACCTCAAGTGTGTGGAGCATTTAACGTTGTCATAGTTCTTAGAGTAACCCTGCAATTTTAAGGCATGTAGCACTGTTTTATATGGCAATGTTGTCTGGTCTCTTAGCAAACCAGAAGTCTAGTATTGGTTACTGAGGAAGATTGTTCATGCTGCATTATTCTGGAAGTACACGGACAAGCTGAGCAATTATTGGTTTCATTTGGTTTCTGAGGAGAAAGTTGGCAAAATCAAGGATTTGATTACTCCAGAAAAGAAGAGGAGATGGTTGGTTGCGTAGTACCACTACCACTTGGGGTACCTTTGTGATGGTCCTGTATAGTGCATGAGGGTGCAGCTTCGCTTGTTGGATTTTGTTTAAATCATAGGTTAAGTTAAGGGATAGGTAACCTGTGACCCCTGGGCTAGATCCAGCCTGCACAGTGATTTTGTCTGGCCCACAAAACTGGAACATCAGTATTGCTGGCAGTAGATCAGCAGTGTAGCAGAGGAAGGCAAAGGGGAGGGAACTGGCGACAGCCAGGCCAGACCACATTCAGATCTAGCTCTGTTAATTTAGCAGCTGCTCCCCAAAGGTTCCCATCCTCTGCTTTTAAGCCGTTCAAAATGGACATCTTGGACTTTCCACATTGTGCTGTCTCGCTTGTTGACTTCCTCTCTTCAGGATCAAATTTGACAGTCTTGGCTGAACTGGGTTTTCCCCCCAGTCTGCTTGCAGCAGTAATGGGGCAGGAGGTGGGAGCAGTCAAGCAGCTTGCCCTTTGCCTCCCCCTCACCTTGCTGTCTGCCACCTTGTCTTCTGCCCCCCTGCTACTTGCACCCCCTGGCGCCTGCCCCCTACCACCTCTGTTCCCCCATTGGGGCCAGAGTTGGAGCTGCAGCAGCCACCTGCACCCTCTTCCCTGTCACCACATTGGACTCAAATCCAAGATGAGGGGCTTTCCTCCCACGTTAAATGTGTGTGGGGGGGGAGCCAGCTCTCAGATTTGAGTAAAATATGTGTGTGTGTGTATGTGTGTGTAAATAAAGCTTTTGACACACACACAATATCACAAACTTTTGTGAGCTGAAGCTCACTTCATCAGATACAGGGATTTGAACTCAGAGGAGGGACCTCAACTCAGAAGATTCAGGAAAGTACATTTCAGGGCTCAGTGACCTGGAGCAATCTTTAGAGGAAGAGAGGTTCCCATCTTAACATTGGTATGGGAAATTCTGCCTGTCATCTCAGAGGGGTTGAAAGTAGCAGCTGTGAGATGTCTCACTTGAGATTACATGGTGAGAAATTGTCCATAGCATGAAGCATTAGGAATTTCAGCATACGCCAGCCACGTGCTAGTTTAAAAGATGTTTTATGAACTTGAACCTCATAGAAAGAGAAAAACTCTCTCCCATTTGGAACTGTTCAGGGAAAAGAGAGAAGACTGTACGCAAAAGAAGGCCCATGCTGCACAGTGTCTTTGGAAATCTCGCAGGGGGCATCTCTTTGGATTAGTGTGTTGAACAGATGTTACAGACTTCTGTGCCAAAACACATGTGCTACAGCAGCCAAGTTTTTTAAACTTTCTTTTGGTTTGAACATTTTTGCTAGGTTTACCTTGGTTCAGAAACCTTATGCTTTTGGCAAGTTGCCAAGCTGTTTACTCTGTTGTGTGATATTACTTAAAATGTACCTTTGGCAAACTACCTTGACAGTTTTAGCCCTCTATATCCATTAATTTAGACTGCAGAGTGGCTTTGGGTGATAGGGCTTGTATGCACTATCAAAATTTATGCAGTGGCTTGCAGTAGTGATTCTGAGCTAGGGTGCTGCAGCACCCTGGGGTGTCGCCAGATTCTTTGAAGGGCACTGAGGTGTGAGGAATAAGCAGATAAGCCAGGCTCAGGCTTGTTCCTGCCTGGCTGATCCCGTACCCTTAACTGCCCATCCCCTGTGTAAGGGGTCAGCACTGTAATATATACAGTGCTTCACAATTATTTTTTTGTGAATTCAGTGGCACCCAGTTTCAAAGTTATGGAGGGGTGCTTCAAGTCCAGTGAGGGGTGCCTCAAGTCCAAAATGGTTGAGAACCACTGGCTTGCAGTAATACAGGCTGGTCCTCAACTGTTGCAACTGGTAACTGAGGCTATTCCCTGGGAATTGAAAAGGAAGAGAACCGGCAATGCTCTTAGCACAAGCAACTTCTTTCTGTATTTATTAGTTACCAAAACTATTGGAGAGATGTGAGAATTATCCCCCCCAATTCACATGATTCATAGATTTCATAGACATTAGGACTGGAAGGGACCTCAGAAGATCAAGCGAGTCCAGCCCCCTGCCCCAGGGGCAGGAAGTCAGCTGGGGTCATAGAATCCCAGCAAGATAAGCATGCAAATTTCTCTTGAAGGCATTCAAAGTAGGTGCTTGAACCACCTCCGATGGCAGGCTGTTCCAGACCTTGGGGGCTCGGACAGTAAAGAAGTTCTTCCGTATGTCCATCCTGAAACGGTCTTGCAGGCGTTTATAACCATTCAACCTTGTCATCCCTTGGGGCGCTCTGGTGAACAAACATTCCCCCAGATCCTGGTGAGTACCCCTTATGAACTTATAGGTGGCCATCAGATCACCCCTGAGCCTGCACTTGCTTTTCCAGGCTGAAGAGTCCCATAGCTCTCAGACTGTCGTCGTAAGGTCTGTTTCCCTGACCTCTGATCATGCGCGTGGCTCTCCTCTGCACTCTCTCAAGCTTCTCCACATACTTTTTGAATTGTGGGGCCCAAAACTGGCCCCAGCTGCAGTCTCATCAAGGCTGAGTACAACGGGAGAATGACGTCCTGAGATTTGCTTTAGAAGCATCTTGTTCTCTTGTTTGCTTTAGGCTTCTGGAGATGTTCTGTACCTTGTACTCTGTTCTTTATCCTCCTTTGTTTTTACAGCTTTAACAATGCAGTATTCAGCCTGTGCTGTGGGTCATGATTGGGGAGGCAGGAAAAACCAAGGAGTTCTCCTGGCAGATGAATTTCAGTGTTGACAAATGCAAGGTAATACAGCTGGGGAAAAATAACCTCAACTATACATACACAGTGCTAGGGTGAACTGCCTGTTATGACTCAGGAATGAGACCTTGTATATTCTCTAAAAACATCAGTTCAGAGTTCAGTGGTGACCAAAAAAGCCAATAAGATGTTGGGCATCGTTAAGGAAGGAACTGAAAACAGAATGAAGAACAGTATCTTGTCATCTTACAAATCCATGGTACACCCACATCTTAAATATTGTATGGAGTTCTGGTCCCCTCATCCCAAAAAGGTTGTAGTAGAATTGGAAAAGGTACAGAGAAGGGCAGCCAAAATGAACAGGGGCATGGAGCAGCTGCTGTACCAGGAGAGACTAAAAAAGCTAGGACTCTTCAGTTTGGAAAGGAGAAGGCTGAGGGAGGATATGATAGAGGTCTTTAAAATCAGGAAGGGTATTGCCCAAGTGAACAGGAAACTGCTTTTTATCAGGTCCCAGAATACTAGAACTAGGGGGCACCTGCTGAAATGAGTGGGACAGGTTTAAAACTGACAAAAGAAAGTACTTTCTTATGCAGTGCTTAGCTAATTTGTGGAATTCATTGCCACAGAGGCAGATAGTATAGCCAGGTTTAAAAAGGGACTGGATGAATTCTTGGATGGTAGATCTGTTAATGGCTGTTGAACAGTATGATTGGAGATATTTTTATCTTGCATTTCCAAACCAGTAATGGTGGATGTTAAGGAGGGTTTTGAATGGGGTTAGATCATTGTAGAGAGAATCCAGTTCAGTGCTCTCTCTCCATAGCATCCACTTCTGCTACTGTTGGAGACTGGATACTGAGTTAGATAGATCATTGCTCTGATCCAGTATGGCACATATGTCCTTTTTATGCATCTTTCCTCCTGTGAAGACAAAATGAAACCTTCTCTTTTCTTGTCACTGCTGGCTTCTTTGGCCATGGCAGAGCTGAGAGCCACATTTTCACATGAATTGCTTTTGTTGCACTCTCACAAAAGAGAGAAACATTTTGAACTCTTGGGGCTTTGAACATGCTGGTGATTTAGCTAGGCTGGAGGCATAATGCTGTTTGCATCAAATAGACGACCTCTAGAGGTGCCAGTCTCCTGTGTTACCTTCACATTACTGTTAACATCCTGACTTCGCAATAGTATTTACAGTCGGTCAGACTCCTGAAGAGGAGGAATTGGAATAGGTTGTTTGCTGTCTCCTAGCCCACACAGACTTTCAATATTGCACTGTACTCTGAAAGGCATGTTTTGCTTTCTTTAAAGCTTTGTAAGACAAAAGGCAAAGTGCCGCAAACTACTATATCAGCTTCCACTCTAAAAATACCATAAAAGGCTGTGTGTCCTTAGAAGCTGGGCATGGGAGTATTTCCCAACCACATTACTGCAGTGTGAGTCACTTAGCTTTAGCAGCAGTTCTTCTGCTTATGGATGTCTGATTGACAAGTACCACAAGAAACAGCTAAGGAAGCAGTAAAGAGGAATTACTTCAGAATACAACAGACATGATGAATTATTATGACAAGGAGGAGGAGGAGGATACACACGCAACGTTTCTAAACTGCTGAAGGATTTTGTTCTCTCTACCTACTCTCAGCAGCAATACTCTCTAATCAGCTCAAGCCAGAAATTGACATTGGATTGTCTTCTTGGCTCTCTGATTGTTAAAGAAAACCCCCAGCTTGTTTTAGGAAACACAGTAGTTGCCATGTAAACATGAAACTGGGAAAAACCTTCTGAGGTGAAACTGCAGTTTGCTGGCTGATTTCAGCAGCAATTTGGATACTTCCCAGTCCTGTGTCTCTTGCTATGAAGAAGTAGGCAGAACCTCTTTTTGGCAGAGCAGCTAAAAATAGAAATCTCTTCTGATTAGGGTTGCCCTTAACTGAGTCTTGCATCCAGAATGCAGGCATTGACAAGTACACACCACATTTCTCACAAATCTCATTCCATATATACAATATACGTTTTTGAGATTATTCCTCTGGCTTGCACACCAAATATCACAAGGATGATGCTTTCTTTCTTCTTCCTCTCCTTCCCCTTGGCAAATTCATAATGAATTTGCTGGTTTAAATTGGATAGGGAGAAATTTTAGGAGGGGGAGGGACTCCCTTTCATTAAAAGCCAGACAAACAGTGCCATCATATGGAACAGGTTTCAAAGATTTGTCTTCTAAGTTGATCTTGTGAGTTGGGGTGAGTATGTAAAGCTGGTAGCCCTGTATGCATTTGAATAAGATCATGGGGAGGGGGGAGGGAGTTCAGATCAGGTCAGCGCTCCAGTTCTGTGTCTTAAATTTGGCAGTAACCAGCCGGTTCAAAGAAGGGTACAAGGCATCCTGGTGTAGACACCGATGGATTATTTAGCTGTTATGGTTGGTGCATGTCCTGAAGGTTTAGGGCGCTTAGACCACTCTAGGACTTTGTTCAAAGTTATCCATTTAAAGGTGGGTGGTGTCCTCCATATGAATGTCTGCCCTACACTTCCATCCATCTTTCTTCAGTCTTAGCCTCAGCAATATGGTGTGATTTGACTTCTGCTCATCATTTAATTATATGAAACATGATTTATCAGTTTTAAAGTACTTGCATTTTCGTTGTCCGTTCAGTTTCTTATAAGATAACATATGGAAATGCCCAGCCTCTTTTTCTTTTTTTTATTTATTTACACTTCTGGTAGGGACTTCCTAGGAAACTGGATGAAGAAATATGGGCCCTTGGTGCTAGATAATGTGAAGCCACATGAGCAAAAGATGGTGGTTGTCCTAAAGGTCTTTTCTATCTAAATGTTAGATAAGAGACAGGTAAATGCTGTCAAATGGGGGAACACAAGGAAAAAAGGGTAGTGCACCAGTGAGCTAACTGCTGCTAATTTTTTTTTGCTGGCATCAAGGCAAAAGAAAAATTTAAGGAAGCATTTGTCAAAGGGCGGTGCAATGTCCTTGGCGTTGTGTACAAGGACTTGTTCCCTCCCCGAGAGAAAGTATGGGAGCCTCAAAGGCAAGAGGCATGGAAGACTTGTACAGTTAGTTGATTGGAGCCAGGAATGAACATCTTAATAGCATATATAAGAAGAGGTCAGCATAGGCCACTAAGGGCCTTGAAAGTAGAGGAGCACGAGTTTGTTTACTGGCCTGGAAGAGGAGATGCCAGCCAAAGAGTTGTAATAAGAGCAGTGTCCAGTCAAACCAATAACCTTGGAAAGTTATTTTTCCAGTGCGGTTGAGTAGGTGTAAGCATTTGTTAGAGGCCAAGAAAAATGAAGGCTACCTTGCCAGTCTTGTCTACCCTTCTTTGTGTTTAGATTCCCTCACCATCTTTTTCCTTATTCATCATCTTTGGGACATATATGGCTATAATGTTTGTATTTCCTCCTCTAGATGATATTTCCTCCTCTAGTGTTCATGCTGGTAAGCATTCTCTTAATCCTTTTCTGTACTGCTTATGTTTTGAAGAAACATAAGACTTGAACACTATTTTAGCTGGGGAAATATATAGGAGAAATTTTAATATAAAGTGTGTGGGGGGGTTGCCTCTTTAATTATGGTTTTAATTGTTTGCTTATTTAATTATTGTTGTGCCTTTAGCAGTGATTTTTACCAAGTTTTTTATAATAATTCCCAAGAAGTGCTCTTTTCAGTGGTCAATGAATTTGGAAATCAGCTGTGTGACCCAAAATAGTTTTTGCACGTGGCAGTTATGCTGCCATTATGCCATTATTTCATCTGTCATTGTGTCGCCCATTCACCTCCTTTGGCCTGATTTCTCTGTAGTTCCTCAGCCTTTAGCTTTGATTAACCTATATTTTTTAGATCCACAAATTGTACTAACTCTGTGATCCTCTCCCTTTCCAAATCGTGAAATAGTGCATTAGTGGTTTGTATGTGTAAATGTCAATCAGCATGTTTGCTGGAGTGACTTTAGATGGGAAGTTTGAAATAACTCTTGTAGTTGTAAGGCGCACCTGGCTAAGCCTAAATGCCAGTAAAAAAAACCTGCACTTGCAAAAGCTAAGAAACTTCTGCAAGTTCAGACAGGGTAACTGTATATATTAAGCCATTATCTGGGCAGGAGTTATAATCAGGGGGTCTGACATAGAATTTGCAAGAATCCAGAAACTGTTAGAAGTGAAATGCCATTCTCTGTAGCTGCTGTGCTCTGGTGTTACAGGTGACAGCTTGCCAAATGTGCTGCCTTCTTGGGGTGATTAAGGTGAGTTAAAGATAGAGTTTAAATGCATGATTCCTGCTAATGCCTAATCTGTAAGCTCCTTGGGACAGGGAATATCTCCTCGTGTTTGTGTACAGGCTGAAATGTATGCACTAGTGCACAGTGCAGAGACTAATACAGAATCCTTTGGCCCATAAAAAGTAATGCAGGAACTTAACTTTATATATGAACTGTATAAATCGTATCCGGCCCAGCCTGTGGCTGCCCCGCTGCACTCGCATGGGGCTGGGCCCTGCCCTTTCCTACTAACACAGCATACTGCACTCCCACCCTTGTGTGCAGGAGGGCCCTGGGCCTAGCCTCAGCCAGCACACAGCTTCTGGATGGGGCTGCTGCTGCAACTGCTGCATCCACCCAGGGAACTACTCAGCTTCCCTGCCCTCCAGTGGCTCTTCCTCCTCTCCCTGCTGCTGTGCTCTGGGCAGCAGATAGAAAAGCAGGGGTGGGTGGGAGGAAGTTGCAGCTGGGCAGGAGTGCAGAGTGTGGGGCTGGGGCCAGTAGGAGTGTGGAGCGTGGGGCCCATACCCAGTAGGGTAGCAGGAGCGTGAAGCCCAGGTTGGCCCCCTTCCATTGTGTGGGGCTCTCCATGGCTCATGTGCAGCTCCTGGGACTTGCATGCCACCCGGGGGAAACCCCATGTGACGGAGCCAGCAGCCTTCCCTGCTTCTTGCCACCATGTGTGGCTCCCAGGACTCTGCCAGAGCCACATGTCACCTGTGCAGGCTGTGAACACCCCAAGGGCCTGCTGCATGCTGCTGCCATGGGCAATAGAAGCCGTGCAGCATAGAGGGAGCATGAGGGGGGGCCCACACATACCCCTTCTCACAGCCCCCACACATACCCCACTCCCCCCCACAGTTTCCTGCACACCCCCCACACTCTGCTCCCATACACACCCACATGACCCTCCCAATGTTATAGCAGATGTTTTTTAGTATATGATTTTTGGGTTTTTTTCCGGTTCCAAAATGGCGCACCCCCCCCCCCCC
>NW_017729025.1:155131175-155133847 GCF_001723915.1 Gavialis gangeticus | reverse complement strand
CCCCCGGAGGACTTCCAGGAGCAAGGGGAGGGACTTCTGGTAGCAAAGGTGTCAGGGGTTAGTGGCAGGACTTCCAGTCCCAAGATGGCGAAGCACCTGTCAAAGGGCGGGGCTACCTTTGCGGCCCTCGACAGCTCTCCAAAACTCATTAAGTGGCCCTCCAGCCAAAATAATTGCCCACACATGCCCTAGAGTCTGCTGGAATATATGTTCTGTAGAGCTGCTGTGGAAAAGTACTATCTTGCCTTTTCACAGTATCCTCCAATACTTCATATGGCTTATTCTCAGGTACTATCTTTATCCAAGTGGATAAAGAATAATAAAATTAGACATCCGTCTGCAATACAATATTTTCCAGTGCTTTTTCCAACGTAGGTTTGATATGGCATAGGCTGAAGTTTCCGTTACTAGTATTCATTAATTTCCCTTTCCAGTATTTCTGGTTACTGTTGGCTTACATAGATGGTCAAGCTGCCTGCTTCACTCTTATTGGTCAGTTAATTGACATGATCTCATCTGCCCTTTCTCTGCCCTGGTGCACTCTGCAGTGAAAAATCCACTTCACAGAAAGTGCCTCTGCAAGCTAGCATGTGCTGACAATATCCCAGCATCCCAAGAAGCTGTGTCCTGCAAAGCTGATTCAGTAATAACTTTCCCCAGAGGCCTGATTCAGATTCTTAGTGTCCGGTTAAACTGAATCTGTTGGGCAGTGGACGAGAGGCTTCTTGAAGCTGCCATTTCCGACAGCCTTGCCTTATCTGCTGTCTGAAAGGAAAGGTCAGGTTTTCAGGATCTGTTAGGAAGATTCGGTCTGAACCTGGCATCTGCCAAAGTTTAAAAAAAAGCTGAGCCTTGGCCTGATTCTGTTGGCAGTGTGAAGATACTGATAATCAGGGATCCAGGTTTTCTGTTTGCTATGGAAAACCATGGATTTTCTCCTTTGAAAGGGGGAACAACATGGATTATCTCCTCTGAAGGGGAAAAACATGAGAAACCATGGGTTTTCTCTTGCAGGCTGGCAGAGTTCTAGTCTCTAGTTCTCACCTTGGTGGCCCGGCACTCCCTCTTGCGCCTGTCCCGCTGCTGGATCCCAGAGGTGGCTCCTCTCAGGAGCTGGTCCAGCCCGGCCGCTGCCCTGTGCCCCACTGTGGGTGTAGAAATCTTAGAAGGCATGTGCCCCTCTATCCCCCAACATGTCACCTGTGCCCCACACTCCTGTCCCCACACACCTACCCCATTCCTCACACATTGAGGGGCTGGGGATGTGGGGGCAGCAGGTTGAGAATGAGGGGCACTGGCAGGGCCAGGGGACTGTGGGTCAGGAGTGAGGGGCACCAGCAGGTCTGGGGTGGCTGTGGCTTGAGAGTGTGGACAACAGCATGGGCAGGGGCAGGGTACTGCATCAGGGCTGCTCAGTGCCACAAAGCAGTCAGGGGGATAGTTGCAGCTGCAGCCATGTCCCAGTGAGCAAAAGGGGCAGTGGGGGCTCTGATTTTCCATGAAATAAACCCCCAAAAGCTGAACTATATAGATATTTAGAAATTTTATTATGATGATTGAGGCACTGGTAGGCTTCCAAATTGCTTTAAAATTGTAAATATATCAATAAAACATTGCGTTCAACTAATACCTATATATACAGCAGCATTTCATTTTAACTGCAGAAAAACCTGGATTTGGGGGGGTTTTAATCGGCCAACTTTGGATATTTAAACAGAGAAAACCAGGATCCCTGGTCACTAAGATGCAGGTATCAGTTTTGGATGTTCTAGGTATTAGCTGCCCTCATATCTTTGCAGCGCTGCAGCTTCCTTCTAATAATACTGACTAATAAAAGACAGCTTGCTCAGTTTCTTTGAACTGTAGTTGCAACAGCTAGTACAGCCAAAGATGGGCCTGCCACTGCTTCCCCTGTAAAACATTTTTAAGTCTCAGTAGTTTCTATGTCTGTAATCTGCTGTGTATAGGGACAAGGTTTTCTCACAGATACTTTTTTCTGAGATGATATAGATAGCAGTCAAGTTCCTGCGTAAAACCTCAAAGCCTTCCTCATCATCCCTTCCTTTACTATACTGCTTCTGTCATGTGTTTACAGTTTGAAAAGCAAGCATAGATCAGAGGGAGCAGGCAAACTGGGGAATCCCTGGTCTTGGATGGATGTGGAGGTGGTGTTGGACAGACTTAAAAAAAAACAAGCCACAGCCTGATGGGTGAGGAGAAGTCAGAAATGTATTCTCAGAGTTTAGGTTGCTGATGCTATGTCCTTTGTGGTTGCCTACCCAGAAGTTTTGTTTTTGTTTCAAGAATAAATTGGCAGCTTAATGGGTTTAGTAGGTAGTTGTTGGGGTTTTTTTTTTTTACTTATTTTTTCCCTGCTTGCATCTGATTAATGCTGTATGATAAGTTCCAATAAACTATGTTAAAAAAAGTGCGTCACGTTTCCACTGTTCACCATTCAGTGGCAAAGACAGAACTTCCACCATTGGCTAATTAGCTGATGCTTTTAACATTTCAGCATGGATTTATTAGGGGGAGATCATGTCAGACCAACCTGATTGCCTTTTACGATCAGGTCACAAAGGCCACGGATGCAGGTGTCGCGGTGGATGTAGTCTTTCTGGACTTCAGCAAGGCCTTTGACACCGTCTCTCACCCCATCCTAGTTAAAAAAC
>NW_017729025.1:155122455-155130372 GCF_001723915.1 Gavialis gangeticus | reverse complement strand
CTTCCACAAGACAAAGGGGAACAACATGCCAGGTAGGGCACAGAACGAGCAGGGCAGGATTAACACTGTTCCCACCATTGCCATAGAACTGGTGTACGATCAATTAAAGAAATTAGATGTATATCAATCAGCAGGACTGGATGAACGCCGCCCAACAATGCTGCAAGAGTTGGCCGAAGTAATCGCAGAGGCCCTGGCAAAGGTCTTTCAAAAATCATGGGCCTCTGGAGAAATTTCAGAGGACTGGAAGAGGGCCAGTGTTGTGCCCATCTTCAAGAAGGGGAAGCGTGAAGACCCAGGAAACTACAGGCCAGTTAGCTTAACTTCTGTTCCAGGGAAAATCCTAGAAACATTCATCAAAGAGGTTATATGTGACAAACTTGCAGAAGGCATGATACTGAATGACAGACAGACAGCCTGGCTTCATCGTGGCCAGGTCTTCTCTGACTAACCTCATTTCTTTCTGTGATCAGGTGACTCATCCCCTGGATGAGAGAAAAGCGGTTGACATCATATACCTCAACTTCCAGAAAGCCTTTGACCTGGTATCCCACGAGGTACTGATCAGAAAACTGGAAGATATTGGACTCAACTGCAGGACCATCAAGTGGGTGGAAAACTGGTTGCGGAGTCCAAATGAATGGATTGGTGTTGTCCTGGCGAGATGCGGGCAGTGGCATACCCCTGGGGTCAGTATTTGGCCCAGTGCTGTTCAATATCTTCATCAGTGACCTGGATGAGGGGGTGAAAAGCCCATTGGCCAAGTTTGCGGACAACACCAAGATATGGGGTTGTGTGGACACACCTGCAGATAGGCTGCAGATACAAGAGACCTAGACAGGCTGGCATGTTGGGCAGAATGGAACCAGATGAGGTTCAGTATAGAGAAATGCAAAGTGTTGCATCTGGGAAGGAAGAACCCCCAGCAAACCTACATGCTGGGCATCACTAACCTGACCAGCAGTACAAATGAAAGGGATCTGAGGGTAACAATAGACCCCAGCATGAATATGAGCTGGCAATGCGACGCGATAGCCGCTAGGGCCAATAAAACTTTGGCATGCATCAATCGATGCATCTCCATTAAATCCAGAGAAGTGATTCTCCCACTTTACTCAACATTGGTGCGGCTGCAGCTGGAGTATTACATCCAGTTCTGGGCACCACACTTCAACAAGAAAGCGGTAAAGCTCAAGAGGGTCCAGAGAAGGTCCACCCGTATGATCAGGAACTTGCATGGCAAGCCATATGAGGAGAGGCTGAGGGATCTCGGACTCTTCAGCCTAGAGAAAAGAAGTCTGAGAGGGGACCTGATTGCGGCTTGCCGCTGTATCAGAGGTGTACATCAGGGGCTTGGTGAACAATTGTTCACCAGGGCGCCTGGGGGAAAACTAGAAACAATGGCTACAAACTCCTGGAAGTTAGTTTCAGGCTGAACATTAGGAAAAACCACTTTACAACCAAGGTGTCCAGACTGTGGAATAAGCTACCCCCAGAGGTGGTGCAATCATCTACCCTAGAGGTCTTCAAGAGAAGACTGGACGATCACCTGGCTGGGGTCATCTGACCCCAGATGTCTTTCCTCCTCAGGCATGGGCCTGGACCTATAATCCTTTGGGGTCTCTTCCAGCCCTATGATTCTATGATATATTTGTCATGTAGTGTAAGTAAATAAGTGGCATAAAAAAGGTTGGCTTCCTGGATAGCTAGATTATGAGAGAGTGAGTGTTCTTTGTAGGCAGGTTTTTCTTAATGTCAGCATTTCTGCTCAGTTGCACTCTTATCTTCTAGGCAGACATGAAAAACAGGCCAATAGTAATCAAAGAAAGGCATTTGGCATAACAATTATATAATGATATCCTATATATGATGCCAGTGTTATAATGATATACTATATCCTTTCCACTTCTGATAAATACGGTAGTCAAATATTTGGATCCAGCAGCCAGAGACTTTAAATATATAATGGTCCCTTTAATTCAGAAGGATCTCTAAAATATTGCACTCTGAACCAAACTCACATGCAGATTGCACTCAGGGATCACTTTCATTCAGGTGCATTCATGGATGAAAGTGTTAGATATTTAGTGTAATTTATTATGTATATTTAAATCAGGAGGAAAATATGGAAATCAGCTGAAATAACAATGGGGAAATTTAAGGTGACATTACATAGTTACTGGAGTCAGAATTTGGCTGGAAGTTTGAGAGTCACAGCCTTGTATAATTTTAAAAAAGTACTTTTTGAATGACCACAAGTTCTCAGAAACTTCAGTTTAATAGATAAGTTGACACTTTCATTCACACTACATTTGGTCACTGGTCCAGTTGATGATGATTATGTACTTTGACTAACTGAATCATTAGTACTGCTTCCTGCAACACACATCAGATATTGAATCCACAGTTGCATGTGAAATAAAACACTGCTTAAGTCTGAAATAATTAAAGGTGGAATGCATCTAGGCAGCGTATTATAAAGAGATGCTATAATAATACGGTGGCCATAGCAGGAGTTAAGCTAATATCACAGCATAAAAATGCAAACGGTTTTATAGGGGAATGGATTTTAATTATTGTTCACATTCCTGATCCTGTTAGCAAACTGTTTCTTTACCTAGGCAGTTTGGATGAAAATGCTCCTGCTGCCAGTATGTGTAAGGCCAGCTCCTCTATCTTTTTCCATGTTGCCTGTTCTGTTTTAATCATATAGGGATTGGACATAGCCTAGCTGTGGATTTGGGTGTTTCTTTTCATGGAACGCTTTTAAGTAAATAGCATGGACAGGCTTTCCAGTAGTCTAAGTTGCAGGCCCAAGCAAAATTTCTGCCTTGGACAAAAATGCACCCGCTGCAACTTTCCTTGCCTGTTTCAACATTCATTCAGGTTTCAGTGCACTCTCTCTTACCTGTCTGGGCATTGTTAGGGTGAAGGAGGCTCCTGTAATTGGTTTTGGAAGGGTGTTTGCTGGGTTATGATGTGAATTGTAACAACCATTAATAAGCCAAGGCTGGCATTGATTTCCTTCAGGAATCAATGGGCAGCCTCCCTGCTTGTAGCTCTCAGTAATCACAGCCACTAGTGACCAAATGGAAATGCAGTGTTAACTCCTCTGCATTTGTAAAAAAACCCAAAAAACCCCAAACATTTAAAAAATATGAAAAGACAGCATGCCAGTAACTATGATAAATATTTACCTGGACTTGATACCCACAGTAAGCAGGTTTCAGTTAATACCGCTTCTTGAGATGTCATTTTGAATTTATATGGTTGCATATGTGTCCTGGATAATATTAGAGCTGTGAAAATATCACTAATTTTATTGGGTGTTTGGTCTCTCGGTGTGGAATTTTTGTGCTCATTGGCAGAATTTATTAATAAAAAGGGGTAAGAGCGTGTGTGCGTGTTGGGAACTGTGGGATTAGTCCTGTGGTCCACTTTTGCTGCATTTCACCTGGGTTTAATGTTGTGGCCTGGTCTTAAAGGCTGTAAACAGATGCCTCATTTGAGGCGGTCCTGATTAGATCTGGAGTTTGACTTGGACCAAAACAGGAGTAGCATAACCCTTCCAAATTGTATTAACTTGCTCCTCTGGCTGAAGTATTAGAGGGCTAGTCTAGTTTAACCTCCTTAGTGTGAAAGCATTTCATGCCCTCCTGCTGACAGAAGAACTGGACTGTGAGAGGTACTGGCAGCAGAAGCATTTTCATCTAGATGCCCTCAGTAAAGAAATAGAAGATCACATTGCAGCAGGGAAGAGTGAAGGAAATGATGTCTGGGGGAGTACTATTATGAGAGCTTAAAGCCATTGGGAACTTGCAAGTGGGGAGAGTATCATCCCAAGATTTCTTAGCCAAACAGGTTAAAGTCTTCTGGGCGGATCTGTGGGATTATCCAACGCAGAGTTTACCCGTAAAGCAGTGGGTTTATGAAGATGGGACACAGCCTCCGCAGTGCATGTTAAATTTCTTATACAGAATCTTATTACAAAGTAAGCAGGAAAAGATTTGAATCTGGGATGCTGTTACCTCATGATTGGATTTGCTTGTCGAGGAGCCACAGGTGTTTTTGTTGTAATTGAAAAAGGTTTTTGAACCTAGCTGCATGCTCCTGATACAAATTTTGAGAGTTGTTATTACAACAAAAATACTGAAAGGGGCAAGAGAAAAAAGAACCCTGAAACAATCTTGATAAAGGTGAGCAGAAGGATAACCTTGGGGTTTTTTTATTATTATTGTTTTGTCAATGGAAGGAAGTGAGGGTGAGCTTTGGCCTTTAATGTATTGAGTGTGGTTGTACTACAAAAGATATTCAGTGCTAGTCCTGCACACCAGAAGCATCAGACTTTCAGCCTTTGTAGAAGGATGCTGTGTTAGTTGCTCACCCTCCCCACTAGAATAGTAGTGAGTCTGCAATGCCAAGGTCTCATCTTGTCTTGTGCAAGGAGCTTATAGCAGATTTAAGGAAGAAAACCCACAAAAGGGAAAGGAAAGGCATTAACCTGCAGCACCTGCTTTGAGTTACTATGGGTGCTTATACATGTAAATTGAGGCTGCTCTGACACACTGTAGTTAGAGCATGTTGGAGCAGACTCAGTTAACCAAGTCTGCTGGAGCATGGTAATTACTGTGCTCCAGTATACTCCAGTGTCATATGTATCAGTGTCCCTGTGCTGAAAAATGGCGGCAGAGGTGATTTAACTAAAGCTTGAACAAGTTTTAGTTAAAGCACTCCCGCTGCCATTTTTCAGTGCAGGGGCGCTGACACACATGATGCTCCAGGTGCTTTAATTAGACTTCCTTCGACAGCCCTTCCCCCGCCTCCCAGAGTTCATGTATAAATGTCCTGTGTTGTTATCCCTGCTTTAGGAAATTAAGGTCCCAGTCTTGGACTTGGTGAGAAGTCCACGCTTCGTTTGTGTCTCCATAGCAGTGGAAAATATGCTGAAGGAATTGAGCTTGAAAAGTAACCAGAACTGAAATGATACTTTTCCATTTGTTTACCTGAAAACAGCTGATCTTTGTGGATCTCAATTTTCCTGAAGACCAGCCTGATGGTAGCAAACAGTTGTTTCCTGTTACAGAACTAATCAGTGCTCAGTACAGGTGCTCTACACAGTTCTTGGACTCTTCTCTGAGGCTGTCCACATGCTAGAGATGGTTTTGAGATCCTCCATTGGGGTATGAGAGGGGTTCCTTAGCTCCTCTGACTAAATGCTGTGATGGTTCATGTAAAATAACCTGATGTGCCAATGTTTCTAAATTCAGTTTACTTGAGTCTCCACAAAACAGTGCAAATGTCCAGTTCTGTGTTCCTAAAAACATATGCAACCAGGTAGAATGATCTGATAGCAGGCTTGCGGTGGACTCCTGTAAGTGATTTTCCAAGGTTAAATTATCATGGAATGGTAGTTATGTGCAATATAATTAAGGACCATTTTATTCTATAAATTTCTGGGGTGGAAAGATTCACAGCAACACCAGCACTGAGGGAGAAAACTGAAATTGCTCTATCTTACCAATCACCTCTCTGAATTGGAACCTTAGGCTCCTAGAAAGCTAGACTAAGGACACATGAATGAAGATGTGAAGCTCCATGGCATAAACCTTGATTAAATTCCACTGTGGCTGTCTTTGAACACATGAGAATCAAATGGGCTGTGCACTGAAAAGTAGGTATTTGAAAGCTTAAAAATACTACTTCTGGGACGGTTTCATTGCTTTTAGAGGTTTCACTGGGAATTTGTGACTTGTTTTTCTTTTTAATGGAGCAATTGGATCACCCTGATCTGCTATGAAGTTAACCTTTGTGTGTGTGTGTGTCCATAGCCTTAGTTATGTTATCAATTCAAAATCTGTCCCTCTCTTACTTGCAGCCAGACAGGCATTATTGCCAGAAAATGACTTTTTACAAATGGAGTACAGCTTGCTTGCATAACTCTATTTGGGAAGAGACTCCTAGGAGGGAATTTGTAATATATCTGTAAAGAACAAACCCACTCTCATCTTGACTCGCCAGAGGGGTCCTTCCCATTCCTGATGTTCTCTTAAAATATCCATTGGGGGTGGGGTTTCTTTTTTCAAAGCCCAGACTCTGCTCTGAGCTTATCCACAGCTGTTAGCCCATGCTTTCCTGCAAACTAATCCTCCCACTGTTGTCAACCAGCTACTGTCTCATTTACTGATGATCCTTGAGGGATCTTTGAGGATCCAGTCCTGCAGAATATAAAGTCCCAGTCACATCTGGGACAGCTGCAAGAGATCACTGTATTACAGGAATAGCTCAGTACCTTTCAACACTGTCACCCTTGAATGTACAATGCAAGGAGGCTGCCAGCAATTAGAAGAAATTGCCCCGTGTATTTGCATGACAACTGAACTGTAGAACAAGTACAATAAACAAAGCTGGATTGTTTGCCATCCCCCAGAAACATCTCCTTGGGTGACACTTGTATCCTCCTCCTCCAAACTGGATTTCTGTGTTAGAAGGTAAATGAGTGTCTTTGTAAAGTTTAAGCCATCATTTTATTTTGGCAGAGTATACCCTGGATTAGCCACAGTACTTGTAAGTCATCCCCTTTTCCCCTTGACAACACAGCTGATACTTTGATCTCTGTTTCTTAGCTCTCCAGGAGGAGGAGTGTGTGCAGAGTGCTGCTACTGGCTTTAAGCAGCAAGACAAGGAGGGAGAGAGTGCATTTATATTCCGCTTTACGTTGGGTTAAACCAGGGGTGTCAAACATATGGCCCGCAGACCCAGATCAGAGTTGGGTCATCCAGCCCGTAGATTTTGCCCTGACCTTGGCTGCAGTGGATCTTCCCTTGGTGGCATGGTGCTGGAGCTCCAGTAATACTGGGGGTTCAAGCCTGTCATGGCAGCTTGTTCTTGCTGGGGCTCTGGGGCTGCAGCTGTTGGCTGGCTACAGTGCTCAGATGGTTCCTACACTGCTGCTGTGGTAGTCTGTCATTTGCTTGGCTGCCAAACACCCAAGCAAAAGCAGCAATGCTGAAGCCCCCAGCAGCACAGCAGGAAGAAGTCCAGCACCACCGCTAGTTTCTGCAGCAGTAACCAAGTGCCCAGTATGCTGAGTGCAGGTGTGGTTCTTTGGTTAGATGTGATATCTTTTATTAGATCAACTGAGTTGTTGGAAAAAAGTTCTTAGCAAGCTTTAGGGTGCAGTCACCCTTTATCAGGCATAGGGAGTCTCTGCTGGTTTGACTCCTAGGATGAGAGAAGTTAAAAGTGTGGTAGGATGTCAGTGAAAATGTAAATAGGTAGAGATAAGCAAGACAAAAGGTAAAGGTGGGGGGGAGGAAAGAGGGAAGAGATGGTGGGGGGGAAGAGGGGAAAAAAAAAGGTCAGAGAGAGACAAGAGTGATAAAATACAAGATGGAAAAGAGGCTGTCTGTGAAAAAGGGAATAGCTGGAGATCAGGAAAGCAGGAATGAGAGAAGCTAAAAATGTGACAGGATGTCAGTGAAAATATAAAAGGGTAGAAATGAGGAAAGCAAAAGGTAAAGCAGGGAAGGCAGGGTGAAGAAAAACAGGACAAAAAAGGCCAAACACTACAGTGGTAATAATAAGTTTAAAAAGAGGCTACAAATAAAAAGGAAATGGTAGGGAATCAGGGAAGCAAAAGGGCAGAGAAGAAGGGGAGGAGAGGGGAGAAAGGGTGGGGGGAAAAAAGATGTGAGAGGTCAGGTCAGGCAGGTACCAAGTGAATCAGATGTCAGGCAGGTTGTAATGTGTCATAAATCCAATGTCTATATTGAGTCCATGATTTTTAGCATCCAGTAGGTTGATGAAGTGAAGTTCATAGGCTCCTCTATGAAAGGTGTGTTGTAAGTTCCCTTTGAGGATTAGAACTCAGAGATCGGAGAGGGAGTGACTGCCCTATGAGAAATGTTTCCCCATAGG
>NW_017729025.1:155086394-155101955 GCF_001723915.1 Gavialis gangeticus | reverse complement strand
TGTTGCAGTTTGTAGTTATTGTGGGGATGGTGGAGATATGTTGGCAGGTTTTGCATTTCTTGTTCTGGCGTGGTCTGGATCAATTGGGTGTGGTTTGGATCATAGGGAGTTTGCTCCTGGTGATGAGGTTAGTAACAGTTGGGTGCTTGTTTAAAGGGTAGGATGGGTGGTTCTGGAAAGATCTCTTTAAGAATGGGGTCTTCTTCTAGTACAGGTTGCAGTTGTTTGAGGACTTTCCATGTAGGTTCCAGGGAAAGGTGATATGTCATCACTAATGTTGTGCAATTTGTGGGGATTTTCTTTTTATACTGCAGCAAATCTTCACGTGGTATCTGGGTAGCTCTTTCAGAAGTGTGATCTAGCTCTCTGGAGGAGTGTCCTTGTTGACTGAAAGCCCTTTTGGGATTTGTGAGTTGTATGTCATGGGTATTCTCTTTGCTGCAAATTCGGTGGTATCTGAGAGCCTGGCTGTAAATTAACAGCTTTCTTGGTGTGTTTAGAGTGATTGCTGGTTCTGTGTAGATATGTATGTTGGTCTGTAGGTTTCTTGTATATGGTAGTTTGAATTTTATCATCTTGGATATTGATGATGGTGTCCAAAAAGGAAATGCCGGTGTTAAGAGTATTTAAACAATAGTCTGATGGAGGGCTGGTGATTGTTGAATTTTTGGTGGAAGTCCATCAGAGACTGCAGGGTTTTGGCCCAAATGATGAAGATGTCATTTATGTATCTCAGCTATAGTAAAAGTTTCATGGTGCAGTTTTTGAGGAAGTCTTCTTCTAGGTAGGCCATAAAAAGCTTGACATATTTTGGGGCAGTTTTGGCACCCATAGCTGTGCCCATGGCCTGGAGGAAGTGTTGGTTGTTGAAACTGAGGAAGTTGTTGTGTGTGAGGATGAAGTGTATGAGTTCAATGATATCCTGAGGTTTGTATTCTGAGTTGTGATCTTGTTCTTGTAGATATGTGAGGCAGGCCTGGATGCCATCTGGGTGTAGGAAGTTGGTGTATAAGCTAGTGACATCCATGGTGGCTAGGAGGATATTGCTGGGAAGGTGATCTATGTTTTTGAGTTTTCACAGGAAGTCAGTTGCATCTTGGATGAAACTCTGTCTTTGGGTGATGAGCAGTTTTAAGATGGATTAGATGAAACCTGATATTCCTTCTGTGAGGGTTCTGTGGTTGGACATAATAGGTCTGATGGGGTTTCCTTGTTTGTGGATTTTAGGGAGCAGGTAAAAAGTCCCTGGATTGGTTAGTGGAGGGATCAGGGTCTGGAGTTTTTCTTGTAGTTCTGTTGGAAATGATGTGATGGAGGCTTTGAGTTTAGAGAAGAAAAAGGGAGTAGGATCTTCCTTTAGTTGTTTATAGTAGGTAGTGTCAGAGAGTTGTGTGTTGGCTTCCTTTGTGTAGTCTTCATGGTTAAGGATAGCAGTGGCTCCTCCTCTGACTGCTGGTTTTATTATTATTTGGTGGTTGGATCTTAGAGAGTCTATGGCCCTTCTTTCTGAGAGGGAGAGGTTGTTATTAGAGCTGTACAAAACAGCACCGTTTTGTTTTGACTGCTGTTTTGCCATTTCAACGGGACAGTGTTTCATTTCAAGTTTCGTTTTGTTTTGAATCACTGTTCTGTTTCATTTTGTCAGAACTGTTTCGCTGTTCAGCCGCTGTTTTGACATTTTGCCCATAGGCTATAATAGGGAATCACAAAACTGTCTATAACTTTGTCATTTTTTGGTGGATTTGGATGAAAACAGCAGGGATGGTAGCCTCTTCTGAGGGCATGAAGCTTGCCAAGCTTCAAGGAGATAGGTGCAGGGATTTCTGGGAAACTGCACCTCAAAGTTTTGAAAGCAAAACCCATATCACTTGTAAGTGTGAAGGTGCAGTGGGCTGAAAACTGCAGGGATGGTAGCCCCTGCCAAGGCCATGAAGCCTGCCAGGTTTCAAGGAGATAGATGCAGGGGTTTCTGGGAAACTGTACCTCAAGCTGCTGACAAGCAAAACCTGTGACGTGTGACTGTGTGAGTTAAGGTGTGCTCTCACTGGTGCTGGGGCCTCTACATGACATGGTAGTGTGCCCCAATGAGGCCTCCTTATTCCCTACAGCCTCAGTCTGGTCCACCACTTTAAATAACAACAGGTAATAAATAATAACTTAGTGGGCAGCACAGTAGCACTAGCAGCATCCCAGGCAGCCAAACTGTCACAGAGCCTTTCTTTCCTCTCCTGCAGGAGCTTCTTCTCCAGCAGCTGCCAGAGAACTCTTCCTACCAGCCCAAGCCCTGGGGCTTAGATGTGCCCAAGGCACTGCCTCCTTCCGGTCAGCTGACTGGGGACAGGCATTAGAGGTGTTGGTCTAAGGCCATGGCACTGACAGACAAGGTTATTTGGGTCAATCTAATCTGGTATCTTTTAGAAGACCAACTGATTAGTTACAGAAATATACCTTAGCAAGATTTCGGGTTGAAAAACCCTTTGTCAGACTGAGGATGCACCTGCAGTTGGTGTGTGTGCTGTTCCTGGATAGAAGGAATAGTAAATAAGCCAGAGGCTGGCATGTAATGTAGGCAAGAAAGCCAGTCAGTGAAAATGGAAATGGAGGAGTCAGAGGGTGAAGGACAGGGTGGCATGGTGGGGAAGGGGGGTGTAGCAGCACGGGTAGAAGTTCAGAGGTACCTGGGGAGTCAGAAGTCCGGCAGGTTGTAGTGTGTCAGAATTCCAATGTCTATATTGAGTCTGTGAGTTTCTTTACCTAGGAGGTTGATGAAGTGCAGTTCATAGGCTTGTCTGTGAAAAGAGGGGAAACTTGAGAGGTGTGGAGCACAAACTCAGGTGATTCCCCCTCCTTCCCCAGAATTTCCCTTGCTATGGCACTCAGATCCAGCTCCAGGTCCAGCTCTTCCTCTAGCACTGGAAGGCTCAGCTTGCAAAGTGAAATGGTGGTGGAGGAGACCGTCATGCTGGTGCTGCTGCTTGTTGTCATGGTGGCAGTGGAGTGGGTTATGGCTGGGGCAGTGGCACTGGCTCTGGGTCTGCTCCCCTCTCCTTGCTGCCTGTAGAACTAGTGGAAGCCTCATCCCTGCTTGTTGTAGCAAAGAGGCTGTGTCTCAGTGTGTGTGTTGGGGGGGAACTTACAGTTCTCCCTCTTCTGCCCCTCCCTGAAGGCTTTCCAGCACGCTTTGTGGCATGTTTCATGGTGTCTTGTCCTTGCTGGTGTGCTGGAAAATCTGTATCTTCTTCTGTAATGTTATCTGATTTATGTAATATATGTAGATAAGATAATTGTATGTATGTGTATTTATGTAACATATGGATGTATTTATATAAAAACATACATGTATGTATGTGTTCCTATATAAATTCTATATTATAATATGCAATATAATTATGCTGTGATTCCTTGCACAGTAAATGGAATGCATGCTGTGAGAGAGAGTACAGATTTGAAAAGAATCAAAATAGACTAACAAAAACAAAAAGAGGATTTTGGGGAGGAATAAATTGAAAGGAATCAATTCATATAATAATAAAATAAAAGGGTATAGAAAGCAAAAGGTATTGATGAATCCCACTTGGTAGACTAGCAAGTAGAAAATGAATGGTAGCCTTTGTTGTCTGATGCTGTTGAGCTTCTGGAAGACAGCTCAGTAACTGACCCCAAGGCAGAAAGCAGCTCAGTTCAAACAGTGCTCCTTTTTATGCTGTTTTTTCATCCCTCCCCCAGAGCACTGGGATTGGAAGGGACCTCAGGGAAGGATCACAGTCACTGGCCAGCTACACAGTCAATATCAGAGCAGTCTTTCCCCTCCCTCTCCCTGCTGTCTGTTTCCTTGCAGGCAAGCCCACCTTTAGGTTTGAAACATTTCGACTGCTGTCGTTTCGTTTCAAAGCTGTTTTGAAGCCCTTCATTTCATTTCAGTTTCTCTGTTTCAAGCTCTAAACGAGTCAAAACTCTGTCAAAATGAAACATCCAGTGAAGTTTCGCATAGCCCTAGTCATTATTTGTGGTATTTGTTGTTGCATATTTCATTGTTCATTCTTTCTCTGAACCAGTCAATGTAGCGATCGAGGTTTGAATTTCATCTGCTGTTAGGTGTCCAACCTGAGGTTTCTTTGGATTTTCTGGCATGAAAATCTGGATATCTTCCTCCCAAACATTATACAGTGTATATAACAAGACTGTGAAAGATTTCTTACTGCATCTATCCAATGCAAAAAGAAGAAATTGAACCAGTTACTACATGAACAATTTTCCCAGCCACACAACAGTCCTCAGAAGAACACCACCAATACCATACAACATTCCAACATCATACTTGATGTAACAGAAGGAATCGACCAACCCTCAAATATTATCAGTCTCTTCATGCACACACTTACCGGAGCTGAACAATCTATCCTCTCCAAAGGCCTTAATTTCTGACCAGAAAAACACCCAAATAAGATCCTACAATGTGGAGAGCTAGAAGAATTTTTTTCGACACCTCTGTCTGAAGGAATATTTCCACAACCACAAGGAATCCACTTTCAACACAAATTCATCTGGTGACATCAATGACAACATCAACACCAGAAAATCCAAAAAAACCTCAGATTGGACACCTAACAGTGGACGAAATGTTTTGAGTGGAAGATGCTGTCTCTGGGGAAGAATAGGAAGGCAGTTTCCTTCTGCATCATCTGGCAGGTGGCTGCCCCAGCCCCCCCTGCTGTGCTGAGGAGTGCTCTCCTGCCCCCTTATCACAGCCTCTGCTTGTCCTTGCTGTCAAATTTGCCATTCTCTGTTACTGCTGAGAAGGATACATGGGGGGAACAAAAGAGAGCAGCCCTTTGCACAGGGCAGGAAGGATTTGGAGCACACCATGGAGGCTTTGGGTAGCTCACCCCTCTTCTACAGTACATCCTCCCTTATCCAAGCAGCAACTCTTTAATCTAACTTGTCAGTGATACTGTGTAATAAAGTGCTCCCAAGTTGTTTACACTTCTTTTAACACAGTACTGTCTCTACTTTTGTGTTTTATACAGTATCTTGTAACTGTCGATATTGTATACTGTTCATTTTTTGGCGTTACTTAGTTTAATAATGTGTCTCTTAAGTCTGGATACAGTAACTTATAATCTTTATATTGGATAATAAGCCACTCTTTTTAAGTTGTGCTGTATGTAATGTACCCAGTGTTAAGGTTTTGGTGTGGTTTTGCCCCATGTGGTAGCATGTATGTCACAGTTTTATTCTACAAGGTGCCACAGTTCTGTGTACCCAAAGCTCTCTGAACAGTTGTTTGGCAGATGCCATTCAAAGGGGTGCAGAGACGTGAGGATAACACCATGTAACCTGTTGGTTCCAGCAGGCTGCTGTGGTTTGGCACTTATTCTCCATGGAGTCATGTGGCCTGCTTGTCATGGTTGCTTGGTTCTGCTTCCCAGTTCTTCTATAGTCCTGCCTCAGCTTTAATGCTATGTCACATCCCATCACTTCCCCAGCCTTTCCAACTTCCTGTCTCTCTTAATTTTCTGCTTCTCCCAACCTTTCAACAGCTTCTGCATGTGTCATCAGACTGCACATCCTCTTCTGTCCTTTCTTTGCTTCTTTTAAGACCCATCCCTGCTGTCTTTTCATCCACATCCTGACTAACACAATTGAATTGTCAAGTATTTGCCACAGCAGCAAGCAAGAGATTAGAAGAGCTTGGCTGTGTTTAGCCTGGTAACATTAAGGTTGAGAGGGGCATATGATTTACCATATCTAAATACATGCAGGGCATGACTGAACACAACCAGGAAGGAAGAAAAGATCTATGTAAGTTAAACAATCGTTTGGTAAAATGTCAAACAGTTATAAGTTGATCATGAATATGTTTAGACTGGAAAGGAGAGAGAGATTTCTCGCCATCAGAGAAGTGAAGCTCTGAAAGACATTCTGAATAAGGAAGTGTGGGAGTAAGGAGCCTGAATTGGTTCAAGATGTAGTTTAGTAACTTCAGATGAGGTGATTTTGGATTTAGTAATGAAAGCTTCTGATATGAGTGTTCAGGTTTTTTATTTGTTCTGGTACTCCTGGGAAGGGACAGAAAAGGGACTTGGACACTGTGTGGGTTGCTTGCACATGAGGGAGGTGACTGGTAGCGTAGAGCTGATGGTGTGATTAAGAGCTTGTGGCAGAAGCTGAGGCCCATCTTCCCAGTAGTTGATTCCTCTGGCCCTTCCTGGCAAGTGTGGGGGACATTTTGCACTGGGGTGGTATGCTTGCAGTATCTTCAGATTCTTGAGGTGAGTTTGTTTAGCAGGGGAGTGGGTGGGGTGTTAAGGCTGTTTTTTGGTTTAATTTGGACCATGGGGAATTTCCACCCTGTGTGTGTGCACGAAAGCCTAGCCAGGCTAATTGTGAGGGCTCTTTCTTTGTTGTTATTTTGACTGCATCTAGATCTTAGGGGTGTCAGGGTCTACTGTTGTTCTAGTACTGCTGAGAAACCTCTTGAGTGCCTGGCTGGTATCTCTTGCTCAGGTTTGCTAGTCTTGGAGGTCGCTAAGTCTGTGTGGTGGGTCCCATTGTGTGTGGACCATGATCAACTTCCTAGGATCATTTGGGCACATTATACCTTGACAAAAAAGCAAAGAACTCCTGCAGTTGCCTCAGGTATTGGTGATAACCTTGGTTAGAAGTTTGTTATTTCTCAGCCAACCAACCTACCTTTAAATCTAGTAAGTTTTCTAAAGAATACAGAAATTTCATTCTCTAATTTTCTTGAAACTGTGCCGGTGGTACAGATGTATTGCTGTCAGTCCTGTATTTTCTTTTCATCTTTACTCATAGCTTTGGGCTCGGGATACTTTGCTGTGCTCCTGAGAAGTGTGAGGACTTCCTCTGGTCCAGCCACTTTGGAGGCTTGTTGTTGACAAATTAACCAGGTGAAGTAATTGCATGGTCCTTTGTGCTTCCTGCCTGGACTGTGCAGCTCCTTTCAACCTTTCTTGCAAAGGGAAAAGCTATTTGATTTGGTGTCAAATGGATGGCAAGTAGCAGAGAGTCAATAGTGGAGTCCTTGTGGGGAGGGAGACTTGGCATTCTAGGGCATGACAGTGGCAGGAAGAGAGACAATGCCACCATATCCAAAGGGACAGCAGGTGTCATAGCATCTGGGTGTTCCTGCATAAAGATTATTGTGGAGGAGAGGTGGCTTCTATAAATCAAATGTCAAGTCCTCCACTGATTTGAGAACTGATGATGAAACAGCTTTATAAGCTTGTCGCATTTCTGTAACCCTTTTAAGCCATTTCTCTTGGTAGCATTGCTGGCTAGACTCGAGAGGTGTGAAGCTTTGCTGAAGTTTGAACCTCTCTCTGAATGAACAAATCATTTAAATTGTTTGCTGTTATCTAAGTTGTCTCTGTGCCTTATTCCAAGTGCAGGTGAGGGTTGCTCTGTGTAGATAGCATATAGAGTATTGGAGCTGTCTAGGCTGTGTCCCCTCTCCTTCGCCTTTCATTATTACAGGAAGGTCTAGGGGAGACCTAGAGATCTTGAAATACAGTTTCTGTCCTACCTCTCCAGATAAGTAGGGCTTCTTTCCATCCTCCCTCCTACCACCAAAAGCAAAGAAGGTATTTTCCTGGGGTAGGAACAAAGGGCGGCATCCTAGTCCACCTATTAAGCATGTAGAAGTGATCCAGTTTCACCCTGCTCACATCCCTGGAAATCCATTAATGCATTTATTTTTGTAAAATGCCATCATCCTAGCCTTAAATCTAAGCCACAAAAAACAACAAATGGGAAGGGGACCCACCCACCTGTTGTTGTTAACTGTTTTTCAGGGACTCTAGTAGGGTGGAATAGGATCACTTGTGGGTGCTGAAGCATAAATGGACACCTCAAGAACTCAACGGGTTTTGCTAGGTAACTGCAGCTGCCATGTTCTTTGCTGTCTACCTGGTTACATGTGACTTATTGCCATCCAGTTTTATGCACCATGAGGATACTTTGGGGAGAGCAGAATTTGCAACTCTTCCCCCAGTGTCCATGTGCTCAGCTAATGCTGATAGCTTTACATCAGCATTGCTACACTGAACAAGTGCCAGGCTGGACAGCTTTAGGAACAGTGCTCAGAACTAGTTCGCAGACAGGTAAGTCCCAGATAGCAAATCCTGGGTGAGGGTGTCTTTGGGCCCTAGATGATGTGTAGATTTGTATCAGAGCATCTTTCTTGACTCAAAGGCTCTACAAGGTGACTGCCAGCTTCCCAGTGATCATTGCTGTCAGTAAGTACTCGGGGACTCTCCTGAGTGCTGTTCTGTAGAGCTGGTGTCAGACAGTACCAAAGCATCATTATTTCTTAGTCTCTTGTCTTAATTCCATTACTGAATAATTGATGACCTGTGGGAGCTGAAGGTGGTGTCTTCAAGTGTTATCTTGAGTCTGCCTTCAGAAGCTGGGGCTAGAGTGGGGAGAAAATCTCTCTTTTCACTTATATAGTTGAATTGGGCTTCATTCTCTCTGTGGACACTGCTTATGCAGATCAGAGCCCTTTCCATATTTATTTAAGGTGCACTGGGGGTAAGTAAGAGGCTTGTCCTGAGGCTGATGGAGCTGGTCTCAGCAGGAGGTCAGACAACAGAGTGGTCTGCGGAGAGCAACACTCAAGCAGAATTAGCCATCTGACTAGGAATACAGGTACTGTATAATGAGCAGCACAGATGCTTGCCGAGAGCTGGGCTGTTTTCACCCTGTATGATGCTGTTCTTGCCCTAAGGGTCAGAGTTCAAATCCTATCTAAAGTCCCATACAAAGAGGATTTTTTTTCTTTCTGTCAAGTCCCAATTGGTGATGATCATCATTTACCTTTCAATGGGGGGAGAGGGAAGCAAATGAACCTGACTTTCTGGTTCATATTTGTTTCATATGGCCTCTGAAGAGAGGGAAGGGTACTGTGTGCTGCTGGTTAATAATAAGGATAGGTTGATTCTGTTGCATTTTGTTCTTGTAACTTTTTTTAATTAGCAGGACTCTTGGATGTCATGAAGGGGCACTTCAAGTTTATCCTAAATCAAAAGAAACTAAATATTTAACCATCGGTCTTCTCTATCCTCCTCTGCCTCCACCTTCCCTTCCCCCATCCCTGCCCAACAACTCCTCAGTGCCTGACCACACACAGATGTTGTATCACATCATTTGAATTTATACGCTTTGCTTCCATGGAAAATTTATTATATACATTGCTGTTTATGTTTAGTGGCTCTACCAGAGCTCTCTTTTTAATCCTAGATAAACTCTTTGAATCTCTCACAGAGAAACTCCTGTAAAGTGATCTGCCGTCTTCATGAATCCCTTGCTACGATGCTCTTCTCTGGCCCCTGCTCCTATGGAACAGCCTTTTTCAGATGTTTTGGGACCAGTATCGGCTCCATCCACTCTCCAAAGCAATAGCTGCTTTCCTGTGTCAGAGACACTAGGCCATATGCAGTTCCCCAGATGGGAAGGGTCCACAGCCTCAGACAGCAATACTTCTGTTCCTTTTGTGTGTTGTGTTCTTTCATCTATTTCTACTCTGGCAGACTTAGCAACAGTGGTGTTTTATTAAGACAGTATAAGAACTGCTTGCCTTGAGGAGCTGGGAAATTTCCAGGGCTGACAGTTCCCCTAGTACACTGAAAGAGAACCATCTGTCAGAGGGAAGAGGATGCTGTGAGCTGCATGCTCTGCTCTCAGCACTCCTGCTGCAGCTTCCCTAAAGTGTTGTGTCCCCCACTTCTCACCTTCACCTCTGCAGCCTCCAGCTTTCCTGAAGGGTGTAAATAGATATACATCTACTCATTCATGCCAGGAGAAATTATGTACTAACACCAGAGCTGCCAGGCCCCTAGGAGGCTAGTAGGAGGTGGGGAGACAGCAGCATATGACATGAACATTTCTTGCTTGGAGTTTTGGGGGTGGTGTTTAAACAAGACATGCACACAATGCCAAATATGTGTGGGGCTTTTTTTCATAGTTTTAAAACAAGGGTTGCCACCATTCCTGTGTGGATGTGGGTGCTAAACTGACAGCCTCAGAGAGAGAGATTCCTGAACAGATGCACCCACAACAGCATTACAAATGCTTAACCCTCAACCAGATTGCTCCACAAATGTCCTTTCACTCTCATAAGGAAGGGGATCACCTTCAGGCCTAAAAGAAGACTGTGTACGTCCCTTTGTCCCATTGAGGGTACCGGTCTGTGATATGAGCTCAAGACTAGTCAGTTTGCTGGCTGTCAGATGGCAGTGAGTTTCAGTTGGAGTGGATTTTGAGCCAGGGTCCTCAAAGCTTTATTTCCACCCCTCTGAGCCACCCTGTTCCATTGCATACTTGTTTAAAATATGTGTAAAGGATTATATCGCTCTGTATCTCAAAATGCCAATAGATTAAGTTCAGCAAGACCTAAAGAGTTGGTCTGAAACCCCTTCTCTTCTGCCAGAAAGTAGATAGTCAAAATCTTTCTTCATGCTGCATTTGATTGTTCATTAGCCTTACTAAATACTAACAACCTGTCGGCCACTATTTAAAAAAGCAGTGGCAGCCAAATGATGTGTAAATTGAAGCACTTTGAGACTGACCTAATTTTTTATGGATGTTAATTTCACTACTGTAAAAAAATAGTGACCCATGGGTCTTAATTTAAGACAAAAAAGCAGGTATTCTGTAAATTGGGTTCTGTTGAATAGAATGTTTTGCATGACAAATATGCTATTGAAATATCCACATAAAAAGGCTTTAAATAGAGTTCTGCTGTCAGTTTTTGTAATTTAATGATCATATTGTCCTAGTTTTTTTAGAGTGTTTTTTTCCCTTTAGTAAGAGATCTATAAAAGAAAAGCTGACTATTAAAATTAATTTAACTGTTTTTTCTGTACAATCAAATTGTTGTGTTTACACCAAATAAACCAAACAGGAAGTAATTTTCCCCTAATCTTTCACTGTTAGTAATTTTAAGCGTTATTAGGAGGCCTGTATTTTAAACAGTAACTTTAAGCTGAAGATGTTTCCTAATAAGACTCTTAAAAATACTTAATGCATTTAAAAATGCATATATTTCAGGGCTCTACAAAGAGTAAACAACTCCAGGGAAATATAACTTCTCTACACACCATATTTTCTTGCATACAGTGCACACATTTTCTCCCACACCAGCTTTTGGAAATTGGAGCATATGTTATATGGGAGAAATATGGTAGATGCAGGTTCTGCCATTTACTTATTGAAACAGAAACTAAAATTTGTCTCGATCCACAGGGAGCAGAACAGTGAGCAAGCTCAGCTCCCTTGCTGCTGCTACTTAGCTACTAAGGTCTTTTTTTTCTTCATTCTGCCTTTCAAAAACAAGGTACTTATTACATTCCAGGGTGTGCTGTATGTGAGAGAATGTGGTAAGTCAGATCTTGGATCAGGCATTTCCTGTTTCCCCAATTTTTCTTCGTTACTTCCTGTGGCTTCTTGGGGTTTCAAAAGAGAAAAAGGAAGTCAACCACAATCAGCATATTGGTATCAAAGTGGCAAGTTAGAGGTAATACAAACCAAAGACATTGCCAGCAGAAAGGAAATGGTTTATATGCCAACCAATGCAGCCAAACATAAGGAAAAAGTACTGTAGAGGCTAAAAAAAAGTATGAGATTTTAAGTATATGAGATCCATTATTGTTGGTTTATTTTTTAAAGATGTCTTCTGAAAAGAAGGAGGGTGTTTGTGAGGGAAGATTACTCATTTAATATGAATGGTTTCATGGTAATCTAGGAATTGCCTTAATGAACTGGAGCACTGGTCCATCTAGTAACCTGCCTTCAGCAGTGGGCTTCATCAGTTTCTTCAGAAAAAGATATTAAAACCACACACAATAGGAGTATAGAAACTTAAGCTATGCCTTGATTGGTCTCATCCTTGCTGCTAATATCGTTGTTAAAGATTGATTTAAACTTTGAAGCACAAGGGTTTAATATTCCTTCTGAATTGTTTACTGTTGGTTTTTTTAAACCTCCATTCTAGATCTCCATCTAGAAAGCCAGTCCGTCCCACCTGGAAGCTGACAGAATTCCATGGCAGTTTTTTGGGGCAGTCAAGTCCCTTAGTTTGCTCTCATGCATTACGTGCAAGTTTTTTTTAACCAATTTTGAACTTTTCACCTTCTTAATTCCTTGGCTGTCCCTTTTGTTCTGGTATTATGAGATGGGGAGAATGGAAGTTCCTTCATTATTTCATCACATCTCCTTTTATTTTATTTCTTTTCTTAAATAATTCCAAAGGGAACTCAAGCTACTGGCAGTGTTAGCTTTTTTTTTTTTTTTGCTTTCAGGTTGGCTCTAGAGCAAAGGTCCTCTCCACAAGAGCTGAGAGTAGTATGCTAGAAGTACAGTTTAAAAGAATTTTCTGTTGAGTTCCTCTTTGCAGTTGCTACAAGATCATCACAGTTAACTGATAAGAGACAAGTGTGCCTGAGATGTCAGAAGTTTGATGGAAGAACTGGGTATCTTGAAAATGCGTCTGTAATCCATTGTGTGTGTGTCTTTGTATCCTGATATTCCGTGGCCACATCTACATGTGCACTTTAATGTGTATTAGCCTATATTAATGTGCATTAAAGCATCACAAAAAAATGTTCTTTTGCTAATGCACATTAAAATAGGCTAATGCACATTTTTCCTAGCATCTCACAGTGGATTAATGCACATTATCTAAAGTGCATTTTTGAATGTGTAGATGCACCCAAGTGTGTTTAGTGCTAAGCTTAGAGGCTAGAGAGCCTGATTCTTGAGCTTAAACTGTGCAGATCCATGCTTTTAGCTGTAGAGTTCCTGGTTTCAGTTCTGTTTGTAAACCATGTGACAGTCATCACACACTGCTAGGGACTGATTTTAGTTGAACAGCCTGTAATTGCCTGGGGTGAGGTTCAGCTAATTGTGTTCTTCATCTCTAAAGCCTGAAAGGGGGAGAGAATACATTGAGAAAAGATGTTGTTCCTTAAAGTTGGAGGCAATGAGGTGAATTAGGCTGGGGGACAGTTAATATGACCAGTTGGTTGCTATGAGATCTGAAGAGTTGGAGGAAGGAGCTCATTCCAGAAAGAGAGTATGTGGTTTTGGCAGCCCTTTGCTAATGACTTAGCCTCTCATTATTCCCCAATTTTCAATGACGTGCAATATTTCTGTGCGTCTGGCAGACCAGAGCTCATTCTGGTTATGGCTTACTGGTCATAAACTTGCAGCTGGTGTTGAAGATGTGAAGCAGCATTTTCAGAGTCCCTTTTCCTGTTTGTTTATAGGCACATAAAACTTTGTGTGGTTGGATATTTATTCCATCCTCACTTTGTGTTTAGGATGTGCTTGTATTTATCTGGCCCGTGGCACATTGTAATGGAAAAGAACAGTAATCCAGCTTTCTTCAGTTTGTTTAGAGAAATATTGATTTCTCATCCTGTCTTAGATGAAAAAATTACTTCTAAAAGGCCATATTTATATAGTTCCTTCCCAGTCAAGCACAGCGTTTTTTCATTCCAAAAGAGGATTCCCTCTGTAGTGTCTTAAATGAAGTCATCCTCTGGAGAATGATTTCTAGCCTCTCAACTTCCTCCCCTGCTTCAAACCCCCCCCCAAAAAACAAACAAACAAACAAACAAACAAACAAACCAATCCCCGCAGCAACCTCAAAACAAGTGTTGGATATTAGCTTTATACCATGCAAAGTCTAACAATAGAAGCCACAGAAGAATTTTGTGTGTGTCTTCATATGAGGGTGCTAGTGCTTTTGCTGAAGAGTTTGGCTTCTGTATAAAGCCACGTTCCTCCTTGTGCCAGACTACCACGGTTAAAATGAGTGGCACACACTAGAGGAGGCTGTTGGCAGGTTGTTCTCTTTGTGAGCGTCCATCTCTTGTAGACCCTTGATATAAGGTGGCCCGAATCTGAGGAACTTCAGTGGGGGGCTTCAAAGCTCATCTCTGCCTCTGATATTTGAAAATGGGCATAAAAATTAAGCGTAAGGAATACTGCAGAGGGAGAGAGACATGCAGTTTTTAAGTGACCTGGTCACTTTATTGGTTGTGGTTTATCTTTTCTTGTATTGCTCCCATTCCTTTGTATTTGAAGGTGCATATGGCATTATAGATGAGCATTTCTTCAACTAAAAGACTTGTCCGACAAACTTTCTAAGCTACTGCATTGCTCTTGCCTACTTTTACACTTGCCACCTTGACATAAAGAATTATTATTTTGTGCCACATTTTCCAAACAGCTGTATAAGTTCCATATGGGGTGAATGTAGACTCAAAAATATTTTAAATACACAATAGATTAAACAATTTCAATGCACTTTCTTCTTGGTGGGAATGTATAGCTGTTCTAGGCAGCCTGTTCATCACCTCCTGTGGTTGTGTAGGGGCCCAGGGAGGGGGGTGTCTGCAAAGGCTTTGTTACTGTTATATTTGGATGCTGTGACACATTGGTACTTTATTAATGTGAAAAAGTAAGTTTGTAAGTGTTGGTGAATGAAGTAAAAAATAGAGTTGCACCACAAAGGCACCTTTTTCATGCTGCTTCTCCTGGGCAAAAAACACTTTTTTCTGTCCAGGTGCATTGCTAATTTCATGCAGAAGATTCACACTGATGGAAAACTGTCAGATTTGTGACAGCAAAAACAGCTTTTTGTTCCTCATTCTGTGAGAACTATACCATTTTTGTGGGAACTATTAAAAATGATTCCTCTTACCCTTCCCCCTCTACTTCTGCTGTATCTGGTAGTGTTTTCTCATGGTAGAAATGTCTTCAGCCTCTATGATAAATTGCTTGTTGGAGGTAACCATTTTACAAAATCCCCTTAAAGCAAAGATGCTGCCTTTTACTGCAGAACTCATAGTAAAGTAGAAGTCAAGGCAAAGATTAGGCTTATAAGTCACCTACCTACCCACGCGACCTACCCTTCACCCCCCTCTTTTCTCTTCCCTCTCTCTTTTCTACTTTTTTCTTTTTTTCTCCTTTCTCTTTTCTCCCTCCCTGTTTCCTATTTCTTTTCTCTCCTCTTCCCCCTCCCCCGTTAGATGCGGTCGTCTTTGCATGCAAAGGACGAACAACAGTAGTAAAGGCAGGACCCTTGGTTTTGTTTTACAGTAGGTTTTATACTGTGCCTTAGAAGCCTCCTTAAAGCCTGGTTGCACCTTATAGCTTGAGCTGCACAAATGTTGATCAGTGTTAGTGCTAACTCAAGTTTGGAGCAGTCACATTTCAGGGCAGAAGGGTCCTGGAGTAAGAATCACCCTCTGGCCCCCCACTCCCATTGCGGGCTTCCCCCATGCCTCCCAGGGCTCCCACCCTCTCCTTGATTACTTGCAGCTGTCCATGCTGTCTGTCCTGGGGAGCAGGCAGAGAAGGGTTAACGTTCCTGCCCAGTCACTGCTGCTAAGCTGCTGCTGTATTCCAGGCTGAGCCTGCTCAGAGAGCAGTAGCTGTGGTGGTGGCTTTTTCCTGCCTGCTCTCCCAGGATGAACGGACAGTGTGAGCAGACACAAGTAAGCGGGGGGGATTGGGTCAGGAGGCCAGTGAGTG
>NW_017729025.1:155080791-155081394 GCF_001723915.1 Gavialis gangeticus | reverse complement strand
AGTCACACAAGGGGCTCTAGCTTATGCCCAGGGATCCAGGTTTTCCATTTCCCATGGAAAAATGGAGAAAACCACGGATTCCCTGTTTTTATTGGAGAAAACGCAGACTTCCCCTTTTAGCAGAGGAATAAACTCACCGGGGGGACCAGCGGAAAATACATGAGGCTATGTTCCCCTAGTGGTGAGGGGTGGTGGCTGTGGTGGCTGTGTGCTGGCCGGGGGAGAGGGCAGGCAGGTGGAGTGTTTATCAGGGATCAGAGTTAATCCTGCTCTGGGGTGGTGTAACTTTGAGTTGCACGACAGGTACTTAAAACTTGTTCCAGGTGTTAATGTGCAGACAGTTCAGGTGTTGAGCCCCAGGAGCTGTCCAGAATTACCATGGAACAAGGGTCTTGGTGACTGCAAACACTTTTGAGATTCTCAAATAGGAAGTACTGTGCCAAATATTACCAGTCTTCAAAAAGTATGTGTAGGGTATACTCATTGCCCATTGCAGCCTAAGAGCTTTCCTTTTTGGTGCCTTGGAAGAGGAAACTGCTGGTGAAGGCGTGCTGACTGCTTTTGTTTGTCCAGTATTGTGCACAGGTGTCAATTTTGGTATAT
>NW_017729025.1:155073636-155080613 GCF_001723915.1 Gavialis gangeticus | reverse complement strand
TCATTTTAGTAATTTAATGAAGTAGAATAAAGCCATCACATATATTAGCAGTGTTTCATTTTAATCATGGAAGAACATGGATTTAGGGTTACTTTTTTTAACTGAAAATTGGGATTTTTGTTTTTTGAATCCGAGAAAACCAGAATCCCTGCTTATAATATATCAGGTAGTGGCTGTTAGGATCCAGCTGAGTTAGTTGGCACTGTTCAGTGGTTAAGTGTGTGGAGCAATGATTTAGAGCAAATGCTTTAGGAGCATCTTCTGCTCTCCTGCCTGAACACTGGAAAATTGCAGGTAACAGAACATATCTGCAGTCCTTATAGGCTTACTGGCTTTGAGATCTTCAGAGAATGCCCTTGACCGAAGTGAATCAGTCAACCAAACCAGTAAATGGTCTAAAACACAAGACCCCACTATAAAACCAGATACTGTCTGAACTGAACTTCTCTGGACAAACAGATGGCAGACACATGACATCATGGGTGCTATCGGCACAGTGGCTGCTTTGAGTGTGCCCAGGGTGTCTGGTCACATGATCCCAAAATTGCATTCCTGTCCTGAACAAACTGTGGTTCTACCAAGCTCTTCTCTGTCTCAATATAAATGAGCTCTGAAGGGCCGATAAGGGCTGGCCCCCCAAATCAGAAAGTTAGGAAGCAAAAGTTGAACTTGGAGGCTCTCCTCCAAAAGTGATCATGGAGAATAAAATTATATCAAAAGAGAACAAAGAGAGGAAATGGTTTTGAAATACCAAAGGCCTCATTAATATTAGCATTTTAACCACAAGCCTTCATGCACAATGCAGTGCAGGGTTTTTGTTTTTTTTATAAATAGTTTATGTGAATCGAGGGCAGCCAGCTGGCTACATATCAGGGGGGCAGACCATACTCTCATAGTCTCTGTTCACTGCTCTGCAAAAGTCCTGGCTGACTGACAGCATTGTTGTTCAGCTGTTTGGCCACTTAGACATAAATGGGTTTCCCTTACATCAGCAAAGATTCATTGGAGAAAGAGAAGACAATGGAGAAAGAGAAGACTCAGGGAGGTACATAATTTCGCCTTCCCTCCACACACCCCAGGAAGCTCAGGATTGTTCCTTTAGGATGTGTTCCCTTTCCCAGTTCCACCCACTCCATAGTGACTCAAGCCATGGAGCTCCTCACCCCATTTCCCTTGGGAGATCGCTCCAGTGTCTCTCAGATCATGCTGCTTGGAAAAGTTTCGTTGACAGCTCAGCCTTTGCTCTCACTTGTTCCGTATCTGCACCATTTATTCTTTATAGTGTCCTGCTCCACAAAGATGCTTCTTTCCCTCCTGAGTGGCTTCTGCCTTTGAAATGCTGTCTAAAGTGGTAGAGGTGCCTGAGTATGTTTGTTCTGATGATCATATAGGAGAGACTATGTTTAGCCCTTTGTTTTCAAATAGATCCTGGGTTTGTGAAGAAGATGCATCCCTGGTGCAAGAAACAGAAACCTAAACAACCTCTTCTTATCTTCACTGTTTTTTCCAGTGAGCCTGGTAAGAGGAAAGCTGTACACTGACAGTTCCCTGACTGCATTTCCCTCTGCTTGGTGTGGTGAACGCTTGCATTGATGAAGAGCAGCAGAGAAGATGCTGGCGTATTGATTTGGGAGTGTGCGAGTCAGACGGAGTGAATAGGACTTGCATTGCCTGGACATGACAGCAGAGGAGGGACGATTATCTGGGGTTGTCATGTAGGCAGATGTTTTGGAACTAGTAATGCTTTTCTGCCAGCCAAGACCCAACGGGAAGAAAACAACATAGTTTGACGGATGCAGCACAAAACATAATACTCAGCTCAGGTAAGGCCTGCCTGGCTTCTGTTTTGCATGGTTTTTCTTTGCCATTTTTTCTAAACTGTGAGTTTGGTGCTTGTAAAAAAAATATAGTTGAATTCCATCATACTGCATGATTCCCCCCAGACATTAGTACTGTTGTATCTTCCTGCAGCAGTCCTTGCTATTCTGTCCATAGGTCTCTGAAGACATTTCTAGCTGCATCAAACTGTCTTGTGGATAAGTGGGTACTGCCATGAGACCATCACACTAACTTTTACTTGTGACCTATGCCTGGGTTTGAACTTGCACTTCCAGGGACCACCAGGTCCCTGCCCCATCTAGTATGTATTACAGAAAATATGAATATGCGCATTTACACACACAACCTGTGCCTGACATCTTTGAGTGTGTCTGAGAGGAACACACATCTCCTGAAATTCACTTACTAGCCCCTCAGAAGTTTTTAAAAATCACATCTGTACCTTCCCTAGGGTGTAGTCAGATGTAATGCTTAAAATAGTGGTCTCAATCTTTTGGAAAGGCAGACCAGATGAGTGGCCCAGAGTCCATCTGCAGGCTCGATTGGACCGTGGGGCCCGGAGCTGTCCCCTCCTTGCTCCATACTTGCCAGCACCACCCCCTCCCAGTCCCCTACACTGAGATTGGACCCTTCAGGCTGGTGCCACCCTTGCCTGGCCCTGTGCCGGGGCAGGCAGTTATTTTGGGCAGAGGGCCGCTTACTGAGTTTTGGCAAGCCATCGAGGGCTGCATGACGGGCAGCCCAGGGCAGATAAATATTAATTTTCTAAATTTTTTAGGGGCCCCACAGGCCGGATAGAAGGCCTGGCGGGCTACATCTGGCCCCCGGGCTGCATTTTGCTGACTTCTGCCCTATGCATTGCTCCCCATGGGCACAGAGATTTGGCAGCAGGGGAGTGGTGCCACCATTCTCCTACCACCAAATTCCCTGACCTGTGGGAAGCCCCAGATGACATGACGTACCCTGGCATAGAACATTCGGAAAAAGCTTTAAGCCCCAAGAGTCTAGATGTGCATGCCACTTAGGACCAGTTTAAACTTCCTGGAATGTTTCAGAAGCACACCAGGAAAATCAAGTTCTATTTTGAGCTGATCCTCCTTGAACTTGGTCAATGTAATGTGTGACCATAGAGCATTCTGTGCCTAGTGTCTGGTCAGGCCTCCAGGCATTCCAGACTGCACTGCTTCTCATCACCCTGCTTTTCCCCACCTTGCAAAATGCCTGCAGGGCTGCTGGGCTTCTGGGATGTAGCCAGGACTCTACTGCCCAAAGATAAATTTCTTTTGCCTACAGAGACCAGCAGTCTGCAAGGGTGGGGAAGCAGATAGCCTGTGTTGCAGTTTCTCTTCCCTGCTAGGGACCCTGAGCTAGGGTCCCAAGCTCATTTGGGGTGAGAGGGGGGTAGCCAAGTGCTGCAGGGCCTGTGTGGCCCCCTTGCTTGTGGTGATTGGGTTGTGTGCTCCTAACAGTAAACGCCTGTTAATTGCTGGGTGGTGGGAAACACCATTGCACAACGGGCACTTACTAGAACAGAATGGTTGTCCAGTCCGTGGTTGATCAGTGATTCTCAAACTGTCTTTTTTTGCGGACCACTTGAAAATTGCTGAGGGTCTCGGCAGACCACTTAATAACCTTTTTTTTTTGTTCTACAAATCAAAGCATACAACTCATATTTTAATATCAGTAGCCTTACTTTACAAGTACAGATATTCTCTCTTGTTCTGCAACCTTTCTGTGGACCACCTGAATGGAGCTCACAGACCAGTGGTGGTCGGTGGACCGTAGTTTGAGAACCTCTGAATTAGACCATTAACTGTTAATTGTTCCTCAGCCTTTGTGCAGACAGGGTTCTTTGGGTAGGTGTGATATGGTCTCTTTTATTAGACCAACTCAACCTCTGTGTTGCACTCCTGCAGCCAGCCCTGCCTTGCAGGTTCCATCCTACACACGCAGCTCTATGCAGTTGCTGGCAATGCAAGGGACTTGAGCAGCTTTCTAGGGAAAGACTGAGGCAGACATTTTGGGAAGTCTGAAAGCAACCAGCCCCTTGAATCAAGAAGTGGGGGCCCCAACCCCTCCATACTTGGTCACCCCCTGGCTGGGTACCACACAGAGTTAGGTAGTATGCAAGCAAATACAGGCATGGGCTGTGCAAGTGAGGTGCATAGGGAAGCTGAGGCATAGGCTATGGGTTGGGTAGAGAGCAGTTGTGGCAACTTGGAAGCAGGGGACAAGAAGCACCTGGAGATTTCCCCACCCACACACATACACTTCTAACCCTCGAATCAAGTCTGGGACCCTACAACACAGGATAAGTAGGAAGGAAGTGAAATTGTCAAGGTTGCTTTCCAGATTGAGAAAGCTGGGGTGTTCTTGGGGGGATGGGGCTTGGAGCACCCAGCCCCTTCCAGGGGTGCACACAGCACCTGGCACCCCACCACTCCAACCTGTCGTCCTAGTCTGGGTGGTCTTTCCTCTCTAGGGCAGTGGTCTCCAAAGTGGGGTGTGTGCACCCCAGGGGGTGCACAAGATGATCCATTGGGGTGCAGGAAGAAAATATTAGAACTTCTATTTATATTTATATTTATATAAATATACATATATTGCGGGTGCGTGCTCAAAATTTTTTTACTGATAGGGGTGCGCAATCAAAAAAGTTTGGAGACCTCTGTTCTAGGGGAAGTCTGGGGAAACTCAGGACACAGACCCTTGGAAGGCATAATGGTTTGTGTACTCTACCATCCCCTGGTGGTGTTTTAGGGTTTGCACTGCTGCCAGAAGGTGACGATTCTACTTAAAACTCTTAGCAGGGTACACGTGGACGCTTCCATCCACAGACAGTTGTGAGCAAGGTCCCAGTTGATGATGTTCTTGAAACAGTCTAAGTGTTATGTCCATCTATACCCTGTGGGTTCATGTTCTTGGGAACATTTGTGTGACAACAGGCACTTCTGTTTCTTAGCAGTTCCTTTCTTTTGATGTTATTTCCTTTCCTAGAATGATAATCCTCACTGAGAGAGCATTGCTAATTCATTTTTATTTTGTATTGTTCAACAAAACAAAAACAAACCCCCAAAACAAAACTTTAATTTCCAGATTTTGGTTTAAATGATTGAATAGCTTGCTCAGGGCATGCTGCTGTTGTGGTGTTGCTATAACGGCCATCCATCCAATCAGTAATGTAGCCTCATGCCCAGCTTTGCTCGAACAAGTACAGGGCTACAAGTGATAGGCACAAAAAGTCCTGGCACTGTACAGCATGTTAGTTTAAGCTTCAGGCTTCCTGCCTGTTTTAGTGCCCAGCTGGATGAATATCTTGAGCACAGATAGAAGCTATCAGACCCACCTGGGGATGTAGTCACTGTGAGAGCTCTGTCTATAATTCCCCTTGTGGTTTGGCACGTCTCATACAGGGCATCCCATAAAATAGCTGAGAGCACCTGCAGTACTTGTCAAGGTCCACAGCCAAACCGAATGTGGAGCTGGATTTGCTAAACTGTGTAGAGGAAATTTTTGACGTGCTCTAATTAGCTGCAGATCTCACAGGAAGCAGTAGCTCTTATTTAGTCAAGTACTTGCCAGTTTTTCACAGGTCGCTTCAGTTCTCATTTCCTGCTTCTGTTCATGACCTTTCCCAGGCTTGGGCCAGAGACCTTCCAAGGTGCAGGTTACGGGCAATGAGTGCCTTCCTCGCATGACAGCTGTATCTTTCATCACAGAAATTAGCCTTCTGGGCATTCTGTCCAACCCCTTAAATGCCCTGGGAAAACTGGCATCCAGTCTTCTTGTGAGAACATCGTTTGGGCCCCTTCTGTGTTCTGCAGTACTAATACATCGGACGACGCCTATATACAGTCGCATTCATAACATGGTTTGTAATTGCAGTGCAAAAGCATCCTGCATTGTGCTCCTCCTTTATTTGCCATGTGTCTATAACAGTTCAGCTCCTTCCCTGCTGGCTTAAAGGATATGCTTAGTCGCTCAAGGTAATTTTGGTTGTGTCATAGTTCCTCTAGGCTAGAAATAACAGTATGACAGTGAGCAAGAATCTAGCGAAGGCTTATAGTTGGCTTTTTCTGCTAGTTAATGTCTCTAATGGCCTTTGATAAAATCCTAGTTGCGCATTTAGCCTCTAATAGCCCAGTGCTCAAGTATCCTCTTCTTAATTGAGGTACTCAGCATAACATGCACCTTACAGTGTTGCTTTACACTGCTATGTTTATTTTAAATGTGATAATCACTTGGTAAAAGTTAATGGCAGCTTTACACATGAAAAGTGAAAGGTATTGTTTTATCGAGGAAGGGTAGCAGTTGTGCAAGACAGACACAGCATACATATCTGGCTCATTTGCTATAGGGCTCTTTCGTTTCTTAGTGAAAATAAAAAATGTATCAAGGATGGTCCGAGGCTGCTCTATCAGACATGCTTTCTAAGGGAAAATTGCAGGGTTTTGTTTATACCTCACACAGTTGAGTGTTCCATATATAAAAAGAGGCAAAGATTTCCTAGGGTGAGGTCTTTGACTGGACCAACTAGTTGGGATAGAGTCAAACAGGCTTTTGAATGGAAGTCGTTCTTTGTCAGGTCTAATCTGGACCATCACAACTACATCACCCTTACACTATCATATATAAAATGCATTTTTCCTGTGTACAGTACCACTAATGAGGAGTGCTGTCTTTTAGTCAAAGTTACCTTTTCACTTCACTTTGGCTGCAGAAGTTTCAGTTTCTTATCAGGAAACTGATTGAAAATCTGGGCTGTCAAAATTTTTTGTATGAAGACATTTATTTTTCTGTATATTTTAATTAGTTAGTAGAGACTTTAATGTTATTTTAATTTTAAATGTTAGCATTTGTAACAACTTAAATCACTTGGTTTCTTAGTATGACATCCCAACTTTCACTGCTTGGCTTTTTGGGATCGTGTTAGAATATCTATTTCTCTGAACTTATCATATTTCTTTTAAAGACATTTTGCAAACAAAAAGTTTAATTTCCTTTATGGTAATTAATTATGTCAGTTTTGCTTCCAAGCCAAGAAACAAATTGTCTGTTTTCTCAGATGGGGTGTTTGTATACAGACACTGTATAAAATATTGAACCAAATTACCAGCCTGCACTAGTTGATTGGAAAC
>NW_017729025.1:155070585-155073577 GCF_001723915.1 Gavialis gangeticus | reverse complement strand
AGCCTGCACTAGTTGATTGGAAACAGCCTTGCATTCAAAAAGAAATGCTGTACTATGAAGCAAGTACAGAGACCTTAGCATATTTTTTTAAAAAGCCTTTCACTTGCCAAGGTCATTTGGCTATGTGTAAACAAATAAAACTCAGTGTAATTAAGTGTTGCAAATGAGGTGATCCAAACACGAAAAATATTAAACATTCAAACAGTTGAGTATTGCATAAGGTGTGTGAGGTGTCAGTACAGGCTGGCAATTCTTTAAAAAAGTAAACATGTGGAAAATACAATACAATTCATTTTCCTTTTAGAAAATAAAAAGAGCTGAACCAAATGCTCAAGGAGAGGTGTGCTAGACACCTCTTTCAGCAAAGGCTTGGTCACTTGTGGATTTTAAGAAGCAATGAAGGAAACCTTCAAAGGATGAGCTAGGATTAGACCTACTGAGGACTGATAGGTTCCTCCCCATTGAAGGGATGGAAGATGTTCAGTTCTGTCCCCCTTATAAGGACAATAAGAGTGGTTAGGATCTGTGCAAAATGACAGCCCCTTCGTGTTCAATTTTGTGTAAAAAGGACCAGGTGGTGTAATATGACTGGCTATTCAGTAAAAAGTGCCCTGCTAGAAGCTCTTTAAAGAGTTCAGCCACAGTCCTGTGTTTCAATTAATATCTAAAGGGCATCATTCATGAGACAGTTTTTTAATGGGGATCAGTAGAGTCCATTGTGAGGTACTGCCAGGTCCATGGGGTTTGTCTGTAGACTCTTTACTGCAGTGGTGGTTTTTTGCTCTGGTCTTTAAATTTAGAGGATGTATGATTGATTTTGAGTAATGGCTTTAACTGCTGCCTAAAAATAAACATTCTGTGGTCCAAGTCCAGGTCCAGGTGCAGTAGTTGGAGCTTCTATGTAAATTGGTATCTAGTTTCCTCAGAGGGTACAGAAGAGGTTCTAAGTACAGGTTTATAAATTGGTGTCCTTTTTTATGATCAGGAAACTCAATTGAAAAAAAAAGTGGTGGCAGTACTTACTTCTCCTTCCGTTAGCTTGTTAAGATTACTTTCACCACAGTTTAAAGATAGAAAAGGGGTCCTGTAAAATAATCTCCTGGTGTTTTGTGTTTCTGATGCCATAGACATGCAAATCAAGGTGCATAGTTTACAAATTGGGAGCTGAATTCCTCCCACATACTCCCTCCCATCACCAGCTCTGAAAACTCTACTTTCAGTGTAAATTCCCCCCACCCCTGGGTCATTCTGCCTCATACACCATTCATCCGTGACTGGGATACTGCAAAAAGCAGTTAGCTGGCAGTGTTGTCTATGAGGCAAACCCAGCTTGTTCTTCAATTAAGGATTCAGCCAGGAAGGGTGCTTTGGCAGCCAGGTAAATAGATGTGGCCTGGGTTTCACCCTGTCAAGCATGCAGTGGTTATTCTTTACTTGGTAATTTTCTGGTCAGCACTGAAATGATGCGTTGCATTCAAGGGAGATGTACGTGTTATGGAGGGTACCCGGCATGGGCCAGAGGTTGCGTGCAGGGTCATTTGCTAAGGGCCATTGTTTGGAAAGCTGGCAGCCTGCGATGTAATTATACTTTTGCTGTTCCTCTTGCTGCGGGGTGTTGGGGATTTCTTTAGACAGGTAAAACTGTTTCCTGCTGCTTTCATCACTGCCTCCTGTACCCACCTATGTCTGTAAAGACAATCATTTTCTTCCATGGCTTTGTTGAGGCAGCCTTGTTAACTGCTTGTAACACCAGCTGTAGGCAATATCTGTCTGCTTCAGCAGCGGCCAGTTACTTCCCCTTGGCCAGTCATCATCACATTACACATTCTCAGCTCTTCAATTAGATGGCACGTGAATGAAGTGAGAGGAAATAGCACCTCTGGCTCAGACAGGTTGGCGCTTCCTGGCGCTATGCTCTTCACAGACATGATAGCAAAAGGCAGATATGTTTCTGTCCCAGAGGATTTACTGTCTTGGCTGAAGACAGAATGCAGCAATCAGGAGAGAAAGTGAGGGATGTAGGAAGGAAGAAGAGAGTATGGAAATACCATGCACTGCACTGAAAGACTTAATGGAGGTGGGTGTGGCAGTGGTGACAGTTTGCTGGTGTTTTGGCCACAAGTTGGCTGTTTTTCAGACACCCAGGGTAGGAGAGTCACTTTGAGTTTTCTCATGGAAGATTTTTCGTGCCTAAGGGGAGCAAATGTGTCTGTTGCAGCAGCAGGCTAATGACCAGTGGTGTGGAGCAAAGAGTGATTGACAGCAAAAGTGTTCATAGGTTGGGTCAGGGCATATTTTTCTAATCCTCTTTCTGATATGCATTTTAAAAGGCTGCAATGAAGGAAGAACAGTAAGTAGCTGCAGTTGGAAAGTACATGTGCTCCAGGGTGGAGTGGGGGGATGCTTTAATCCTGGAGCTGCTGTACTAAAAACACCTGCAGCGTCATGTGTATTCAGTGTCCCACACTTCAAAATGGTGGTGGGGGCACTTGAACTTAAGCTCATTCAGTGAGGTTTAGTTCAAGCACCCTTGTCACCATTTTGAAGCGCGGGGACACGGAATAGACATGACATGCAGGCTGCTGGAGTGTGTTAATTAATGTGCTGTGGCAGACTCAATTAATTGAGGCTGCTCCAACCCATGCTAATTAGTATGAGTTGGAGCAGTTGGCTGGCATGTGTATAGGTGCCCAGAGATTTCAAATCTTAAAATGTAAGCATAGGTCTGAATGCAAATAGCAGGATGGAAAGAGAGGAAGGACTAGGTTGTGATAGGTGATGAATGAAGAAGTAGGAGGATATAGGCACAGCCTAGTGCAGGGGTAGGAAACATTTTTTGGCGGGAGTGACGAAAAATACCACAATGCCTACCTCGGAAGGTGCCAGAGTGCCAGCATGCCAAAAAAACAAAATGAGGACAAGGGGTACATGGTAGGATGCCCTGCTTGTGCCCCTTGCCCCCCACCTAAAGCCCCTGCCCCCCAGCCCTGCT
>NW_017729025.1:155065096-155065585 GCF_001723915.1 Gavialis gangeticus | reverse complement strand
AGAAACTGCCAGCAAGGAGCACATGGCAGAATTTTGATCTAAACACTAGGCCAGGGGTCAGCAACCCCTTGCCCTCCCCCCCAAGCCCCTGCCCCAGCTCTGGGTAGCTGCTGGAGTCCGGGCTGCTCCCAGCAGGGCTTGCAGCATCCCAGCTGCCTGCTGGAAGCAGCCCAGGCTCCCGGCTGGCAGCAGCTCCCCTGAGCCAGGGCTGGCTGCAGCTGGGATGCTCCAAACAGCTGTGCCAGGCTCTGGCATTAGCTCTCCACTGGTGCATGCAGGCATGCGGCAGAGCGGACGGTGGGGAGGGGCCTGAGGCAGCACAGCCCTGGTCTCTCCCCCACTCCCAGCACGGAGGTGATGGCAGGCTTCGGAGCCCAGTGCAGCTGTTTGCAGCCAGTCTGGGCTCTGGGTAGCTACAGCAAGCAGTGGGGAGGCTGCAGACAGCTGCGCCAGGCTCCACAGCTCCAGCATCAGCTCTGTGCTGGCGGC
>NW_017729025.1:155059165-155060096 GCF_001723915.1 Gavialis gangeticus | reverse complement strand
GAAAGACTTAATGGAGGTGGGTGTGGCAGTGGTGACAGTTTGCTGGTGTTTTGGCCACAAGTTGGCTGTTTTTCAGACACCCAGGGTAGGAGAGTCACTTTGAGTTTTCTCATGGAAGATTTTTCGTGCCTAAGGGGAGCAAATGTGTCTGTTGCAGCAGCAGGCTAATGACCAGTGGTGTGGAGCAAAGAGTGATTGACAGCAAAAGTGTTCATAGGTTGGGTCAGGGCATATTTTTCTAATCCTCTTTCTGATATGCATTTTAAAAGGCTGCAATGAAGGAAGAACAGTAAGTAGCTGCAGTTGGAAAGTACATGTGCTCCAGGGTGGAGTGGGGGGATGCTTTAATCCTGGAGCTGCTGTACTAAAAACACCTGCAGCGTCATGTGTATTCAGTGTCCCACACTTCAAAATGGTGGTGGGGGCACTTGAACTTAAGCTCATTCAGTGAGGTTTAGTTCAAGCACCCTTGTCACCATTTTGAAGCGCGGGGACACGGAATAGACATGACATGCAGGCTGCTGGAGTGTGTTAATTAATGTGCTGTGGCAGACTCAATTAATTGAGGCTGCTCCAACCCATGCTAATTAGTATGAGTTGGAGCAGTTGGCTGGCATGTGTATAGGTGCCCAGAGATTTCAAATCTTAAAATGTAAGCATAGGTCTGAATGCAAATAGCAGGATGGAAAGAGAGGAAGGACTAGGTTGTGATAGGTGATGAATGAAGAAGTAGGAGGATATAGGCACAGCCTAGTGCAGGGGTAGGAAACATTTTTTGGCGGGAGTGACGAAAAATACCACAATGCCTACCTCGGAAGGTGCCAGAGTGCCAGCATGCCAAAAAAACAAAATGAGGACAAGGGGTACATGGTAGGATGCCCTGCTTGTGCCCCTTGCCCCCCACCTAAAGCCCCTGCCCCCCAGCCCTGCT
>NW_017729025.1:155048392-155054165 GCF_001723915.1 Gavialis gangeticus | reverse complement strand
TTTACTGTATCAACTTTCAATGGTACTTTTTGTGCCTAATATGGTAACCACAGGTAACAGGGAATCGGGGTTTGATTCTGGAAAGGGAGCCTAAAAACAGCTAACCACATCCAAGGAAGGCAGCAGGCATGCAAATGACCTATGCCCGACCTAGGGAAGTAAGGATTAAAAATAACAATACGGGACTCATTTGAGGCCCTGCATGAGGCAGGACACAGGATCTTCTCTAGCAAAAGGAGGAAGACAAGATCTAAGATGCCTGTAAAAAACAAGGTGGGAATATGCCTACAGTAGCCTTGCATCTACCTTTCAAAATATCAACCAGCCTCGACAGCTCCAGGTATAAGAGTTTATTAAACTCCCACCCCTGCAGAGAGGGATGTTATATGACAAGATTAACCTTGGAAACCTGAATCAACCTTCCTGTAAGCAGGAGCAGAACAAGCCTACTTACTCCTGCAATTATCAGTCATTTAAAAAAAAACTGTAAGTTTTAGCAAAAGTAACTCAGCTTGCATGACACAGAATTCTCAAAGGAGAAAGCACAGAGCTGAGTAATGCACCCAACATGGGTACAAGTCACTCTGCCACCTGTGATTCATCTTGTGTTTCATTTTGTAACTGTTGGAAAAGCAACTAGTTTTCCACTATTTCCAAACATGGTCCACACTGGGTCAGTTTCTCCCATTGCTGCAGCCTTTCCCTCATTTCTACGTTTCATGGTTCTAGTGACATCAGACCAGAATCAAACCAAGTGTCTTTCCAACCCCTGACCTGGCATGGAGTTGCCTCACATTCTCATTCTGCTCCCCATGGATATCAATGTCAATGCATGTACCACATGCATGAAAAATCTGACCATGTGGATGAGAAACTGCCAGCAAGGAGCACATGGCAGAATTTTGATCTAAACACTAGGCCAGGGGTCAGCAACCCCTTGCCCTCCCCCCCAAGCCCCTGCCCCAGCTCTGGGTAGCTGCTGGAGTCCGGGCTGCTCCCAGCAGGGCTTGCAGCATCCCAGCTGCCTGCTGGAAGCAGCCCAGGCTCCCGGCTGGCAGCAGCTCCCCTGAGCCAGGGCTGGCTGCAGCTGGGATGCTCCAAACAGCTGTGCCAGGCTCTGGCATTAGCTCTCCACTGGTGCATGCAGGCATGCGGCAGAGCGGACGGTGGGGAGGGGCCTGAGGCAGCACAGCCCTGGTCTCTCCCCCACTCCCAGCACGGAGGTGATGGCAGGCTTCGGAGCCCAGTGCAGCTGTTTGCAGCCAGTCTGGGCTCTGGGTAGCTACAGCAAGCAGTGGGGAGGCTGCAGACAGCTGCGCCAGGCTCCACAGCTCCAGCATCAGCTCTGTGCTGGCGGCGACTGCATGGGCACCTTGGGGCAGGCTGCGCTGCCCTGCTGCCTGCCCCAAGGTGCCTGTGCAGTCGCTGCCAGCATGGAGCTGTGGAGCCTGGTGCAGCTGTTTGCAGCCTGCCCACTGTTTGCTGCAGCTGCCCAGAGCCCAGGCTGGCTGCAAACAGCTGTGCTGGGCTCCGGAAGCCTGCCATCACCTCTGTGCCGGGAGCTGCCTCAGGCCCCTCCCCCCACTGCCCACTCCCATGTGCGCCTGTACGCACTGGTGCGGAGCTGATCCCAAAGCCCGGCGCAGGTATTTGCAGCCTCCTGGCTGCAACTGGCCCGGGCTCTGGGGAGCTGCTGCCAGTCAGGAGCCTGGGCTGCTTCCAGCAGGCAGCAGGGATGCTGCAAGCCCCGTTGGGAGCAGCCCGGGCTCTGTCGCTGGCAGCAGCTACCCAGAGCTGGGGCTGGCTATGGCATGCCAAGCAAAATGGCCTTGCGTGCCATGGTTGGCAGGGGTTGCTGACCCCTGGCCTAGTGTTTAGATCAAAATTCTGCCATGTGCTCCTTGCTGGCAGTTTCTCATCCACATGGTCAGATTTTTCATGCATGTGGTACATGCATTGACATTGATATCCATGGGGAGCAGAATGAGAATGTGAGGCAACTCCATGCCAGGTCAGGGGTTGGAAAGACACTTGGTTTGATTCTGGTCTGATGTCACTAGAACCATGAAACGTAGAAATGAGGGAAAGGCTGCAGCAATGGGAGAAACTGACCCAGTGTGGACCATGTTTGGAAATAGTGGAAAACTAGTTGCTTTTCCAACAGTTACAAAATGAAACACAAGATGAATCACAGGTGGCAGAGTGACTTGTACCCATGTTGGGTGCATTACTCAGCTCTGTGCTTTCTCCTTTGAGAATTCTGTGTCATGCAAGCTGAGTTACTTTTGCTAAAACTTACAGTTTTTTTTTAAATGACTGATAATTGCAGGAGTAAGTAGGCTTGTTCTGCTCCTGCTTACAGGAAGGTTGATTCAGGTTTCCAAGGTTAATCTTGTCATATAACATCCCTCTCTGCAGGGGTGGGAGTTTAATAAACTCTTATACCTGGAGCTGTCGAGGCTGGTTGATATTTTGAAAGGTAGATGCAAGGCTACTGTAGGCATATTCCCACCTTGTTTTTTACAGGCATCTTAGATCTTGTCTTCCTCCTTTTGCTAGAGAAGATCCTGTGTCCTGCCTCATGCAGGGCCTCAAATGAGTCCCGTATTGTTATTTTTAATCCTTACTTCCCTAGGTCGGGCATAGGTCATTTGCATGCCTGCTGCCTTCCTTGGATGTGGTTAGCTGTTTTTAGGCTCCCTTTCCAGAATCAAACCCCGATTCCCTGTTACCTGTGGTTACCATATTAGGCACAAAAAGTACCATTGAAAGTTGATACAGTAAACATTCAAATGTCTTCTCTACCTTGGGTGTACCAGGGATACTCAACCTCTGGTCCATGGCACCATGTCATCTGGCTGGGGTGGCTCCCCACAGGTCCGGAAATTTGGCCACTAAATTTCTGGACCCTTAAGAAGCCCCAATTCAGCATGCAGGGCCAGGCAGTTGTGGGCCTGGGTGCCAGGACCTAGTACCAGTATGGGAGGTCAGGAAGGGGTGGTGTCAGGCCTCCAGAGCCCAATCACAATGTGCTGGAGGCAGGAGGGAGCTGTGCCAGGCCCCACAGGGCCCAGTCCCCTCACTTGGGGCAGGAAGGGGTGGTACTAGGTCCCAGGGCCCAAATCCTGGTGCACAGGGCTCAGTCCAGTATGCGGACCAGCCCTCTGCCACTCATGTTGACTGTGGGCCCAAAAGCTTGAGAACCAGTGCTCTAACGTGTTATAAAGGAGATGGTGTCTCTAAACATATAATACAGGAAGTTATTTGGGGACTTCCAGAGCAAATTTGTGATTCTTGGGCTAACAAGGTTGCTCTTGCCCTGTATTTCAAGGTGCGTTTCCTTGGGCTTTTTCCAGGGCAACACAGTTGCAGGGAACATTATTTTAAAATTCCTGCTCACAGAAATTAATCACCAGAATTTTTTCATGCCCTCTGGGAAAGTTGTTTGTGAATGTGTGAAATATGCAGACTTACTGATTATTGGACTGGGCTCAATGCAGATAATCAGCAACATGTGTTCTAGTCAAGCATCTATTAATCTTTCACTGGGCTCAGTTGCTCTGTATTCCCTTAATTTCTTAAATCTTGATGAAAGTTGGACATTCAGCCTTGCCAGTCTTGCTGGGTTCATGTCTTCTTAACTCAGAAACTTTAGAAGAAACAAACTCTCTCTTTCTTTCTCTTTTGTATGGCATCAGATACCAACTTCCAAATTTATGAGCCACTATCTGGTATTATCGCTCAATGTGTGGATTCCATCTGCCCCATCCAGGCATTTGTAAAGATTGTAGCTTTTGATTAAATGTTGTGCTGTTTCTTGGACACCGCATTCAACAGGAGGCTGTCCAAGATGTTCATCTTGTGAAGTGTTGTTTTGAAGTGTCCGTATCCAGATTTCAGTCTGTTCAGCTTGATCTATATGCTTCTCTGTCAAGGTTATGCCCAGTGACTCGTTTGGTGTTGGTATAAAACTGAAGGAATAGGTCTGACCTTTTTTCAGTGGTCAGCCCACTGTGTTGCTGCTCATAGGTTTGTTTCAGCATCTCCAATCTCTTCCAGGAGCTTGTGGGCTTCATGTACAAATAGTTTATAAGTTTGAAGCCTTCATCTGTTTGGGTCTTCAGTTAGCAGTTGAAGCAGATAATTGTCATCATCTCTTGCCTCTGTTGCCAGTAATGATGTTAGGGTCTGTCTTCTTATATCACTTGGTCTAATGCCTGAGAGTACAAGGAGTGCATCTGTGTATGTGTAAGTGAGTCTCAGTGCACTATTCAGTACAATGTCAAGCTTTTTAGTGTGACAGCGTCTAGACCATACAGGAACACAATATTCTGCTGGGGCATATACCACTGCAAGTGTGGTGGTTCTGAGCACTTTGAAGTTGGCACCCCATGTCATGCTGGCTAAACATATTAAGGCAGCTATGTGTGCAGAGACTTAACTGGTGACCTTCTGAATGTGATGTTTATAGGTGAGGGCATGGTCTAATGCAGGGACAGGCAAAATGTAGCCTGTGGGCCGGATCTGGTCCATCAGACCATTCTATCCAGTCCCCGGGGCCCCTAAAAAAAATTAGAAAAAAATTAGAAAATTAATATTTATCTGCATCTGGCTGCCTGTCAAAGATGACAAGGCACAAGGGGCAGTAGGACTGAGGGGGAACTGGTGGCAGAACCCAGCAAGGCCTGTTTGGCCCTGCCCCCCCCAGCTGGAAACCTCTGCTGAGCAGAGCCTGCTGGCCTGGAACCCTGGGGTTGTTCCTGCCTCCCTCCACTGGAGAGGGAAATTCAGATAAGAAGGGTAGGGGGGAGGCAGGGGAGGACTGTGGGCGATTGCCCCAGTCCTCAGGGCTGCAGGCAGGAAAGTGGGGAAATGGCAGCGGCAGGCAGGAAGGAGTGGCAGTGAGCGGGCGTGTAGGAGCAAAGTGACAGTGGGGCGGGAACGCAAGGCCCAGGCCAGTTCACCAGGGTTAGCACCCCCAGAGGGGGTGGCAGGAGCACAGGGCTGGCTGGGGCTCTATGGAACTGGGCCGGCTCTCCTTTCTCCCTGCTGGCGCAGCCCAGTCTAGCTTCATAGGGCCTCTGCCACCCCATGCCCTGAGCTCCTGCCACCCCACTCTGGGCCCCTGCCAGTGCTATCCCCGGTGCACTGGTGTGGGCCCCATGCTCCTGGGCAGTTGTTACTGTGCTCCCACGTGCCTATTCACTGCCACTCCCCTGCCACTTGCTACTGCCATTTCCCTGCTTTCCTGCCCACTGCTGCAGCTCCTCTGCGCACCTGCTCACCGCTGCAGCACCCATGGTTTCTGGCTGAAGCCCTGGGTCACAGGACTCAGCAGGAGCCAGCCTGGCCCCTGCAGTTCCTGGCTGGCTCCTTGCAGTGCCAACCAGCTGGTCCAGCTTTTATGTCCTGTGGTCTTGGCTGTGCAGCTGGGACATGGTGCTGGAGTGGGGGTGGGAAGAGGCAGGAGAAGGAGTGGCAGTGAGCAGGCGTATAGGAGCAAAGTGACAGTGGGGCGAGAACGCACCCGTGGCAGAGGGGAGGGGGAAGTGGCACTGAGTGGGTGCACCGGGCCCACACCAGAGCCAGGAGTGGCAGTAGCATGGAACCCAGGCTTAGAGGAGCGTTGGTGGGGGCTCTGCCTGTCATGGGGGGGCTGTGGGCAAACCCTTCCCCTCTACATATGCCACAGCCCTCCCTAACCCCCTTCCCCCACACACACTCACAGCCCCCCACAAACCCCATACCCATCCACTCACACTTCCCACACCCT
>NW_017729025.1:155039342-155043392 GCF_001723915.1 Gavialis gangeticus | reverse complement strand
TCCTGTGGTCTTGGCTGTGCAGCTGGGACATGGTGCTGGAGTGGGGGTGGGAAGAGGCAGGAGAAGGAGTGGCAGTGAGCAGGCGTATAGGAGCAAAGTGACAGTGGGGCGAGAACGCACCCGTGGCAGAGGGGAGGGGGAAGTGGCACTGAGTGGGTGCACCGGGCCCACACCAGAGCCAGGAGTGGCAGTAGCATGGAACCCAGGCTTAGAGGAGCGTTGGTGGGGGCTCTGCCTGTCATGGGGGGGCTGTGGGCAAACCCTTCCCCTCTACATATGCCACAGCCCTCCCTAACCCCCTTCCCCCACACACACTCACAGCCCCCCACAAACCCCATACCCATTCACATCCCCCACACACACCCCACCTGCTCCCCCCAACACCCCATGCTTATCCACCACCCCACAAATCCCACACACACCCACACACCCACAGCCCCCCCACAAACCTATACCCACCCATACCTCCCACAATATACAAGAGTAAGACCTCATTTTAAGCTATTATACAATCACTTCTTTGTACACTACAGGAACACATGCCAATCAGGACAAATTTTTTTTTAAATGAAGCTAATGAATGTTGTAGTAGATGTTTGATTTTTAGAATTTAATTTGGTATTTTTCTGGTTCTGAGATGGAAAACCTCCTTGCTTAAAGGGGTACTCTGGGGGCAAGAGGAGGGACTTCTAGGGGCAAAGGTCTGGGGGCAGGACTTCCAATCCCAAGATGGTGAGCAGGGAGTGGGGCACCTGTCAAGGGACAGGGCTGCCTTTCTGGCCTTCAACAGCTTGCCAAAACTCAGTAAGTGGCCCTTCTCCCGAAATAATTGCCTGCCCCTAGTCTAATGCACCTCCTAGGTAGGTTGGGGTGTGCTCAGGGGAAAGGATGTGGTTGCCTACTGTGGTATGCAGCATATTCTTGGCATGATGACTGTCTAGGTGGAAGAGTGATGATACTGATTTATTGATGCTCAACTTTAAGCGCCACTTGGGGAGGTAGTCAATGATGAGTTCCATGTCAATACTCAGTATCTTTTCCAGGTGTCGTGTTAGTTCCTTGGGCAACTATGGCGACATTGTCAGCATACGTATATCACTTCAATGCTGTATGTGGGATGTCTGAGATGTATGCATTGCACTGATCCTTGGGGGACTCATTCTTCAGAGTTTGTACTCTGCTTTTACCTCCTTGGCTAGCAGTGAGTGTGACTGATCTGCTGGAGATCACGTTCATGATGAAAATGCACAGCTTGCAGTCGGGTATCATAGTGTGTCGTTTACATTTAAGGCCTTGGTGCTGTACAGTATTATAGGAGGCTGTAAGGTGGATAAAGACCATGCCTGTTTTCTGCCTCATTTCCAATCCATTTTCTGTCTCAGATATAGGTAATGTAATGTGGTCAGAAATCCGTGTATAAACATCTAGAAAGTAATAGACATCCAAAAATCTGGAGAAGAGCTGATGTCATTGCTGTCCTGAAACCCATTAAACCACCAGAGGATCTGAAGAGTTTCTGACCCATCTCATTACTCAGTGTTAAATACAGACTCATGGAGCACATAATCCTGAGTAGAACAGAAAACATCATTGATCCCCAGTTCCCAAAAGAACAAGCTGGCTTTCAGAAAAAGCAGTGTATCATTGACCAAGAAGAGACAAGCTAATAACTTGTTTGTTTCCTCCCCTAAGTCATAAGCACAGCTTCACTTGCTATGATGGCCATTTTTCTGTCACCTTTCAGAACTATGTCTTACTTTTAGGGCTGTAAACAGATGTTGTATTTGAAGTGGTTCTGATTGTCCTGGGTTTCAACCTGGACCAAAACCCAAGCTGCACACATGCCAAGCTGCATTGCTGCCTCTCTGTCAGGAGGCAGTCAGCAAAAACATACAGCCTGATAGGTTGTCCCTGAAATGACTGGCAATTAACTGCAATAGTTTAGGGTTAATTTAGGTTAGGAATGCTCAACCCCTGGCCTGTGGGTGAGATCTGGCTCTCGGTATCATATCATCTGACCCACAAAGCTCTCCGCAGATTTGTGAAGAGCCCTGTGGACCATGATGCTTCATACTAGATTGGGTATGTAGGGTGGTGCAGGGCCCAGTTTGGGTGTGCGGAGCCAGATGGAGATAGTGTGGGCCCCTGGAGCCTGATCCCACCACACGGGACTGGGCAGGGGGCGCACAAAGCCCTGGAGCCCAGTCCTCTTGTGGAGGATTGGGCAGAGCCAATCCAACTGGGCTTAGGGTACTCATTTGGCCTGAGGGACCAGTGACTTAAGTTTAAACAGCATTGTGTGTGGTGGTTTGGAGGGGGGGCAAGTGTGGGGGCAGAGAACGTTTGGCACATTTCATCTGGCATACTTCACAGATGCTTGAAGTGGAACAGTGCACTCAGGTCTATAATCCTAGGACAGTGGTCTCCAGCCTTTTTAAGTAGAAGATCACTTTTGGAATTTAAAAGCAAGCCAAGATCTACACCCCTCCCCCCCCACCCAGCAGGTAGGTCTGTGGGGAGGGAAGTGGGGGCAGATCAAGGCAGAGGGAGAAAAAATTATTTGGGGGCGTGCCCCCCCACTGGTAAATCTGTGGGGGAAGAGCCGGGGGAGGGAAAGGGCCGTAGGGGGGGCAGGGCAGATCGAGGCCCCAGCCCTTACCCCACTTTCTCCCTCACTGCAGGGGCCCTGATCTGCCTCCCATACCAAATGGCGGTGAGGGAGAGAGTGGGGCTGGAGCAGGGCAGGCCCTACAGCTGGGGCAGGGCAGGATGGAACCGCAAGTGGCTTGTCCGGGGGTAATGGGGGGGAGGGCATGCACCCTGGGAGGGCACAGGAGTGCGTGCCCCCAGATCTGCACGTGAGGCGGGCTGCAGCTGTGAGCTGGTGCTGGGCTCTTCCTGGTGGGGGATGGCTGGCCTGCCGGGAAGAGCCCAGCCTGCGGTGGCAGCGATGCTGGGAGCAGAACTATGGGGGGGAGGGGGCTGTAGCCCCTCCAACCCCATCTCCCAGCACTGCAGCTGGCCCAGTAGCGCCTGGATGCCACATGCATCCTGTTGCTGGGCTGAGCTACACTTGCATGTGGCCAGCTGCAGTACAGCTCAAGGCACAGTGGCAGTGGCAGCCGCCTCTGCCCCATCCAGAGATGGGGGCACGTGCCCTCAGGGCCTCTGCTGTGGTGGGAGCCCCCCCCCCCCCCCCGGGTAATTCCTCCCAGGTTCCAATCCTCCTACCACCCGGCTGGCCTGGGGCCCCACTTACCTTCCCCTGTTCCTGGCTGAGTCGCACTGTCCCTCCCTTACCATGGGGGTCTCAATCTGGCCTCTACCCCTTCTGTCCCCAAGACTGACCTGCTGGGCTGGGGGGGGGGTACTCACATGCATGCATGTGCCCAGGGCCCCCAGCATAGGATCGACCAAAAGAGGCTCCTCAATTGACTGGTCGTTCAGGATCGACCCCTTGGGGACCACTGCCCTAGGACAAAAGAGTTTCTCCCTGGAGAAATGAGACGTATTAACAGCCTTACTATGCCCATTCATGATTTCATTTGGAGGTGCAAAATATTTCACTATTTATTAAACAAACAAAAACCCATATCTGGGAAAAATATGGATATGAGGGAGGGATCTGAGAACCAAATTCATGAAAATAGTCTTTGAATTAAGCAAAAATGTTGGGTCTCTACATGGGTATTTTTAGCAAGCTAATTTCTAGGCTATTTTTAAAAGGAGGAGGGGTGCAGGTGAAGCAGAGCTGTTTGTTTGCAGGGCTTTTTACTTCCGCTTCATCTGTTAGCTGAGCTCCTAAGTCCGTACTGTCAACCAGGGAGCACTTATCTAGGTTGTGACAAAGAGTGGCTACATTTGAAACCATATGTGTGTTTTTGGAGACATTTTACATAGTATGTGCAAAATGATCTTTTCAACCAAATGTAAAGCCAATTTCTTGTGTCCCTTGAGCAAAGGCTGTGGATTTCTCAGAGATTGGCCATGTCGGTTTAAGGTCAGCTCCTGAGCTTTTTTTTTTTTTTTTTTTTTTTTTTTTTAGGGGAA
>NW_017729025.1:155017636-155039331 GCF_001723915.1 Gavialis gangeticus | reverse complement strand
TTTTTTTTTTTTTTTTTTTTTTTTTTTGCAGAGGTAATTAAAATAAATGAGGATAGAGTATTTATTACAGTGAGAAAAATAACTGTTCTGTCATGACTGAACGTACAAAAGGAATGTGCATTTCAACTTTCCAGGTATTTGAATGTTAAATTGTATGTATATATATGCAGTAAGTTATATTGGAAAGTTTTAGTCCCAAAGGCAAATCCTTTGGCATGTTGAACACATCAAACTGTTATGTGTTTTCTGTCTCAAACTGCTTTGCAGAGGGGATGAGTAACAGCAGTAGCAACAACAATAATAATGCAGGATAGGAAACTGTTACAAATCATAGCATACCACCATACTTCCCGTCCCCCAAATTATTCCAATTAACCAATCAAATCCCAGAGTGCTCTTACATTTTAGGCAACTCTATCCCAAGGTTACAGAGGCAGAGAAGCTGAGTAATATGCCCAAGGTAACTTTGTTAATTCAAAGTCAGGCAGAATACAGGGTAGATTTGCACCTTACAGACTAATTAAATCATAGTTGTACAGCATGAGCTCATTGTTTCAGCTGGGACAGAGTTTGCAGATATGCTGGCTCTTAGCTGCTTAGACGATGCCTCTCTCTTGGCATACTACTCTAGGAGAAAACTGAGGTACTTGGCAGCGAGAACCAGGGTTCCCCTGAGTACTGTGCAGGGTGAGGCTGTTGGCAAAATAGGAAAGCATTAGGCTGTAGAGCAGGAGTGTGCAATTATTTCAACTGGCAGGCCATTTAACGAGTCTTGGTGAGCTGTTGACGGCTGCAGATATGAAATCTTTCAGAAGATATCATTTTAACAAATTATAGATAAAAAAAATCACATACTAAAAATTAAACATCTGCTATAATATTTTTATTTAAAAAGTATTTTTTGTCCCAGCTTGTTTTTTGAATAGTATATATACAGGCAATTGCATAATAGCTCAAAATAAAGTCTTAGTCTTCTATATTGTGTGTGTGTTGAGGGGGGAGTTTCAGGGCACATGTAGGGGCACATGCACGTGTCTTTGGGGGTGCTCCCTGGGTGCTAGTTCCCAGGAGCCAGCTGGGGGTGAGGAGGGGTGGGGGAGGGGATGGGGTGCAAGTGGCAGAGCTCACTTGCGCGGTGTGGTACAGGTGCAGTCCACAGCTGCCCTCACAGCGCTCTGCATAGAGCCAAGCCCTGCCCGTTCCTATCTGCGCCTGCCGATGGCCCTGGCCCTAGCCCCAGCCCTGGCCAGTGTGCGCAGCTTCTTGGTGGGGCTGAGCCTTGTGAGGCTGCAGCCACCCAGGTACTGCTTGACTCCTCCTACCTCCAGCAGCATCTCCTCCTCTTGACCCTGCTGCGCCAGTCCAGGCTGGGGGGAAGCGGCAGTTGGGTGGCTCCTGCCCAAGTATGCGGGGCTCCAGCTTCTGGTTGTCTTGCACATGCTCAGCCACCCACAGGTCACATTAACCAGGGTCAGTGGGTATGGGTGGGAACACGGTGCAGGCTGCCCCGGGTGGAGCTCGGCCCCATGCAGAGTGCTGCAGGTCAGATCCAGTCAATTGGCGGGTACCTCCCGTGGGCCAGATCCAGTCAGTTGGTGGGCTGGATCCGGCCCTTGGGCCGTATTTTGCCCACCCCTGCTGTAAAGAGTATCCTCCAGACTGATCAGAAAGGTACCAAATTGCATATTCTACCAACCTCATCTCTCACTTACCATCAAACTTTTTTGTGTTCTTTCTTTTTCCCAGTAACATTTGAACGCTTCTGTTTTTGATCAGGCTCGCATGTATATCATTTGAAGCATTCAGAGTTTAGGGTACCTATTTGACCCAGCAGCTTTCAGCAATTAAAATAATAAACTGATGAGTCTGTCCCAGGCCTGTATGATAAAAGGGGTAAAGGACTGGCTCCTCTTTACCATTCACAAGTTTATGATTTAACATTTTTAATAGCCTGGCTGTGAAAGAAATCTGTTCTCTGCTGGTAACCAGAAATGTTTTGAGTTAGAAGAGACTAGTTGCTATCACCATCTTAACCTCCCTTCCTTACCAGGTTTCTCCTCTTTGATACTGTGCTTTATAGTGCCTTGTCAAAGACATTCAGAACAGTCTCCCTTCCTAGGTCTGTTCCTATACTGCTCATAAATCACTGTGAAAGATGGCATTTACCGCATCCTTCGTAGTATTGCTTGTCTTTTGGGACCTCCTTCTTGGTAGTCCTTCGTGGTAGACCCAAGCACTGTTGTGGCTGTCTGTACCTATAAGACCATTCTGCTTCAGAGCTGCACTTAGGAGAAAATGCATCAGGTGAAGAAGAGCAGAAAACTGGGGATGTGGGAAGGAGAGGATGAAGGACCTACCTCTCAGCAAAGTTTTGGTAAATAATGTCATGGGGTTTTGTTACTTGGATCTTGCCCTTTCAAGCAAAACCTGTTATCTGCACAGATAAGCGTGCTAGGAAGGAATGTATGTATGCAGAAGCAGTAATGGGGAAAATAAATTAACAGAGTCCATTTGGTGATGCTTTATCCTGCCTTATTTGTGTTTTGCTTGCTAATTCAGCCCTTCACACATCCTTCTTTGCAGTTCATGTGAATTATTAATACACAAGAATCTTATTAAGTTTCTTCTGTTGATCTCTCCTCCCATGTAAGCATCTGTGTGTTTGAATTTAAAGCATTGAAATTCCTATGCTGTTAGCAAGCACACCAAGGGAATTAATACATCTATTTATGTGCGTTTACTTTAACGGTAGTTCAGAAAAACAAAGCAGGAAAAAAAATCCCTAGCACTTTGTAGTATCTCTAAGCAGCTCTCATGTAAAGGTTAATCCTCTTCAGTATTGAAACCTTTACAATCAATCTTTGATTGCTCATGTCTCAGAAGCCTTTTAAAATTTTACTTTGCTCATAAAGAAAGCTGAATCACTGAATAAATATTGTTAATGTTCTCAAAACACGAATGTCAAGGCTAATGGATGGGTAACATTCATGCACTTAATATCCCTCACTTGTAAGCAGGAATAATTGCAGCTTTCAGAATAGTTTGACGTGAAGGATGGGCCCTTTTAAGACCTTGGATTGGAATGGAAGACAAATTGGCAGGGAGCAGTTGGTAATTAAGTAGCATTCAGTAACATGAGCTACTATGGCTCAATAATGCTGAAGGCCCGAAGAACAGGAAACAAGCTGAGTATCAGGAAGCAATAAAGTTTGTGCTCACCACATCTCCTGCTGAGAGGCTTCTCAAGAAAAGTCATGTTCTTCTGTTGGAGACCTGGGGGACTCTAACAAAAGTCAGGTTATGCTGTCTGATTGTTCCAGGCTTTGACTTGCATCTAAACAGGCTAGGGGATAGTGGTTAACACATGCAGCTTGAATGACAATTACATCAAATTAGTTTGGATTGTCCCAGGAAAAAAAAGTGTTCGTAGTTTCATAGTTGGTAGGGTTGGAAGGGACCTGAGCAGATCATCAAGTCTGCCCCCCTGCCATGGCAGGAAAGAGTACTGGGCTCAAACGACCCCAGCAAGGTGTTCATCTAGCCTCCTCTTAAAGACCCCCAGGGTAGGAGCCAGCACCACTTTTCTTGGAAGTTGGTTCCAGATCCTAGCCGCCCTGACCGTGAAGTAGCGCCTCCTGATATCTAGCCTAAATCTACCCTCTGCCAGCTTGTGACCGTTATTCCTAGTCACTCCTGGTAGTGCTCGGGGGAACAGGGACTCCCCCAATGCCTGCTGGTCCCCTCTGACTAGTTTGTAACAGGCCACTAGATCCCCCCTCAGCCTTCTCTTGTGGAGGCTGAACAGGTTCAGGTCCCTTAGCCTCTCCTCATAGGGCCTGCCCTGCTGCCCCCTGATCATGCAAGTGGCCCTCCTCTGGACCCTCTCCATGTTGTCCACATCCCTCTTGAAGTGCGGCGCCCAGAACTGGACGCAGTACTCCAGCTGCAGCCTGACCAGTGCCGCATAGAGGGGGAGGATCACCTCCTTGGCCCTGCTTGAGATGCATCTGTGGATGTATGACTGGGTGCAGTTGGCCTTCCTGACTGCATCCCCACACTGCTGGTCCATGTTCATCTTGGCATCAACGATGACTCCAAGATCCTTTTTTGCCTCTGCACTGACAAGAAGGGAGTTCCCCAGCCTGTAGGTATGGTGCTGGTTCTTCCCCCCCAGGTGCATCACCTTGCACTTGTTGGTGTTGAAACCCATCCCGTTCTCATCCGCCCACCCCTGTAACCTGTCCAGGTCCAATTGCAGCCTATTCCTCCCTTCTAGCATACCCACATCCCCCCACATCTTAGTGTCATCAGCAAATTTGAACAGGGTGCTTTTTACCCCCTCGTCCAAGTCACTGATGAAGATGTTGAACAGTGCAGGCCCAAGAACCGAGCCCTGCGGGACCCCGCTGACCCATCTACCACCACTCTCTGGGTGCAGCCCTCCAGCTAGTTAGGGAGCCATTTGACTATGTAGGTGTCGACACCACAGTCCCCCAGTTTTTTAATGAGAATGGGGTGAGAGACAGTCTCGAAGGCCTTCCTGAAGTCCAGAAAGACTATGTCCACTGCTACCCCTGCATCTAAGGATTTTGTTATCTCAGTACATTGAACATACTTAAAGTGGAATAGTGGTTTTATACTCTGTAGGATCTGAGTGAAAGTGGAAACCCAACATCAGATTTTAGCCTTGCTGTTTCTTCCAGTAGATGACTGGATCCTTCTTATCCAGGGTTGTCATTTGCTTATATTCCCGAGATTTTTTTTCCCCATGTTCCAAACCAAATCAGCCAAATCAATTCCAAATCTGTGAGTCAGTCCAGAACCATAAGTGGCCCTACTGCTGGCAAACATCCTCCACTCCCATCTGGGGCTTCAGATGTTCTCAAATCGTTTGGCGGGCATCCTACGTGCAAGCCCAAGCCCAGAGGCTTGGGGTTCAGATGCCCCTGAGTTTCGCTTGCCCTCAGCCATATGGCTGCAGGCGCAAGCTAAGGAGGAGTCTCCCATTTCCATAAGGTGGGCTTAAAGCCAAGATCTCCACACTCCAACAGCTAAGTGGGAGGTTAACTATACGTTACCTTGGTGGGTACTATTCCTGTGCCAGGAGAGCAGTCATCCCCAGGCACAACTAAGAAAACTGCCTTGGTGGTCACAGTGTTCCCCTGCCAGGCAAGCAAAGGCACTCACTACACATGATCTGTGCCAAAAGGCCTGAGAAGCTTGCCTTCCAGAGATGATAAAGTAATGGCCAGTGTTGCACTTTGTAGGATTGGAAACATAAAGCAGAGATGTCCCTTTTCAACCCAATTTCTGGCCCAGAAAGTGTGCTTTCTTATCACTCCTGGACAGCTATTTTAGAGAGAAATAGAACTATTGCTCAGTCTCACTTTTGCGCTCACTGTTGTCCTTAGCAATAATCTCCTTTCCTTAGTGCTTTAGTACTGCTCAGAAATGTCTTTTACCTTGTTAGTATATTGTGCTTAAGGAAATTGTTCTTTTGGGCCTGGTCTTCTCTTATCAGTTTGGCTCCTATTAACTGTAATAGCAGCCCTGTGTATGCTGGAAGAGAGCTGAACATGTGTCTATACCTATTACACCATAGGTGACTTTTTAGCTTGCTTAAAGCATAATTGGCTTTTTGTTAGTGAACCAATAGTTTTGAACTGTGTTCCAAAATGCTTTTTAAAGTCGGTACCAATAGGGCTTTCCAGTTTCCCCTAATGAACTCCTTTTAAGCTGTATGAGTTGAAGCCGGTAGTAATGTGCTTGCAAAGAGGTTTAGTAGTGAAAATGAACACTGAACAGATTTCAGATATTCTAATTAGAGCTCTGGGTGATGTTAGAATTAAGTACAGATTGGTGAGAGAGAACTTTTGAAGACTTCAGTAGCTTTTTGTCTCTCTTTTGCTTCTGATGAATCTATTTAGAGCACAGAGAAGAGAGATATTTCCCCTCTATATAAGCTTTTCTAAGAAGTTTGGTAAGGGCCTTGCTACATATTACGTTTTGAGTGTTTTATATTTAGGTTGTAGTAAGCATGAAGATGACTTCAGGTTTTCTGAGCAGTTGCATGTTGATGCTTACTATGATCCAAATATAGATTGTCGTACCTCACTGGAGTTTCAAATCAACTTTGATGCAAGCCCAGGACTCAGACTGAAAATTACCTGTCTTACCTCTGGGATTACAGTGCGGCAGATTCAAGGCTCCAGTGTCGTAGAGGGCCTGGGAGTAATGCCAGCACCATCAAGGAGCCTGTCTCCACCCCTGCAATGTACTGGAGCCTTGAACTGGCTCCAGGCCCTGATGCGGTGGGGGTGGGCCCTAACAAACAACTGCTTGTCAGGCCCCCAGCCTCCAATTTGCACCAGAGTCTCCTTATTGTATTATCTGTGTGGAGCAGTCCAACATTAGTTCAGTGTGTGTTAGTAATATGATCTGGAGATGCTCCTCACTGGAAGAGACCTAACTTTAGTATGCTATGATGTCACTTAGTATGCGCTTCACTGCTTGAATGCTTGGGCACTAACGTTGTAAATTCAGTTAACACGTGCTAAATGTAACGTGTAAGAAGGTCCTAAGACTTAAAATTCTTTTCCAAACTAAGCTACTAATGAAAAAACTTTTTCTTTTTTCAGTCTCCTTTGCATTCCTGCTCTTGACATAACACAGTTCATTACAGTTATGGTTACATATGTTGGCCTTGAAATACTGTTTTGTCAGACTGACTGTGAAATACCTAGCCATACATGATGATGCAACATTACTTTTCAACTTGAACTGCATCCATAGCTAGCATTGTCTAGATTTCAGACCAAGAAGTATTGTAAAGAAGTAAACAATAACAAAAAAACTTAATGCCAGAACAGCTTAATTCTGAGATGGGCTGAAGTTTTTCTACTTGCAAGTAATTATGAAATACATGTACAGTTACTCAATCAAAATTTCAACCAGGGTCAGCAGACAGGGCACCTTCTCGCTCATTAATTGTTCTCTTAGAAGCTCTGGTCTGTTGCACCACTAAAATACAGTGAGGGCAAATGATAGCAGGATAATAAGGTGTGGGGCAACCTATCTCCAGCCTTTGCATCACTACTCTGTAGCTCAGAATTGGAACTGAGGACTGTGGTACCTTCTCTGCTACAGGATGCATCTTTGTTACAGTCTTAGGTAAAATTACATAAGTGTTAGTTTTCTACTTCCCCTCCACTTGGGCTAGGGACAGAAATTAGACATAAACCAGTGTAAGTGATCAAAACCAGTTCAGATCTATAACACAGAAGTTCATTGCACATAAATTGCTTTCAAAATGGCCAGTTTAAGTTAAACCAGGATGGATGTAGTATCAGACTTAACTGATTTAGGTTAAAATGTTTTATTGAACTTCTGTCCCAAATCCCCTCCAGATTCAAGTTAACTCACAGCCCCCCAGTATCCCAGGATGCTTTGCACCTCCCCTGCAGTTCCCCCCTTTCCCTCCTCCCCCCGGGGTGGGCCGGCTAGCCTTGGTTCAAACTGTCTGTTCCAGCAGAGCAGGGAGGCATGCTCTTGCACTGCCCCCTGCCTCCCACCAGCTTCTGGCCTGTGCCACTTCAGGCATGTGGCTGCATTTCCAGAATCAAAAGTGAATGTCTGTTTACTTGTTTATCAGTTCAATCTGCACAGTTTAGATTAACCTGTGAAGACTGAATCAATTCAGCTTTGGGCTTTTTGACTGTCTATACTTAGCCTTGGTGTTAGTTGCATCAGCTAGTTTAGTTCAAATGATACTGATTGAAGAACTAACAGGATCATATGCTGTAGCAAACTGTCCTGTATTAATATAAGGAGAAATATAACTAATGTCTCCCTTTTCAATTTTGTTGTCTTCAGTGAAGACCGCAGCTCTTCTTTCAAGTTCATTCCCTCCAGGTTCCTCCTTAGCATGGTAGATGATTCTTGCAGTGACCATGTTGGGTCTCCTGCAGACTGCCATACAGACTGTGGTTCAAATGCTTATTGCAGATTATCAGTGCCTGGGAAGCTTCCCATGCTCATTTGGAAACATGCTGTGGTGTGACTGGAAGGCTGTTCCATTTCTCTTAACCAGGATTTTGTGTGGAGGTTCTAAAACTGGCCCAGCATCTGGGAGATGGGAAGTTGCCTTCAGGTGATTGCATGCATATGGTACAAAGCAAAGCAGATAGCCTGGGTTCCAGGACAGTGGCCTGATGAACAACACTGTCTTAGCAGTATTGATGGATTGATGTATTCAGTCACTTTATAGGAAGGTGCAAGTGCCACCTGCAAAAGTGCTTGTGGTATCCAGGTCCTTTAATTTCTTTGCAGTTCTGTTGCTTATGTTAGTCTGATCTCTGTGTTCAAAGTATGCATGAAATGAAGTAGCTAATGTTTTCTGAAGGATTCCCTCCCTACCTCTTCTGTGACTGTTTTCAGATGCCCACATAGAGCTTCCTGTGATTTTTGTGTGCGAGGGCAGGACTTGGCCTTTCCCTTTATCAGAGTAAATGCCAAGCCCTGTAGGAATCCAGCTGGCCCAAACTTTGGTACAATATAACAGTTCTAATGTTGCGGGGCTTTTAACCTTCATTTATCTCAGGAAAAACTTGATTTTGAGTGTAGGCATGTGAAGAAAAAATGCACAGCAACCAATCCTGCAGTTCTTGATGGGGACAAAACTCCCACTTGCTCAAATCCAATTGTTTGCCCATGGAAAGACCACAGATTTAGCAGCTGTGCTCACTATGTGCAAGCGCCAAATGCACTTTGTTTCTGCAGCTTTTCATTCACAGCCTAATTTTAGCTTTGGGTGAGGCTGGAAGTTGAAGTTCTCAGCAAAGCTTTTTTCTATTAGCACTCTCCCAAAATATTCCCCAGCCTGTGTGCACATTTGCTTATTATCTCCTTTTTCCTCTCCTTTTTTGCTTTTTACAGCTTCTGACATGAAGAAAGATATCGACACCTTAATAGCACAGGAAAGAGCTGAGATCATCGCCAAGTATGAAAAGGTACTAATCTGTCAACCAGCCACAATGCTGCTTAAGAGCTTACCCATCTGGGGGAAGCAGGAGTGCCTGATACAGTAAAAGGGGATGTCTTCTTTCAGACATTAGCCAGTAATATTACACTACACCACCCACCATTTTCTGGCTTCTGCCCAAAGAACTGAAGAATACAGGCAACATTTGAGGGTGTATAATTAGCTCATGATGAAGGTTTTGCAGATGGGCTGAGGCAACTCTATTTGGTCGTTTCAAATATAGTTTCCACTATCTCTACCTGAACAAGGCAAAACCAAAGAACTTTCATTATCAGTTTCCTTCTCACTTGGTACTGGGTTTCCATTTTTCCCCATGTTATTCAGACCTTCTCCCTCTGAGGTTTTGAGGCTGTCACCATTTGACTTGGACTACCAGTTCTGTGACTAGGAGACCTGACAGTGTCAGCAGAGGGACTGAATGGGCTTGGAGACCGAACAAATAATAAGACTTGTGCTCTTCAGCACTGTATCCCCTTGCAGAGGAGAATGGGTTACACTTTGTCATAGCCCTAATTATGTGCATGCATTCATGGCTGAGGCACATGGGCCAGCCAGTACAAAGGGAGACCTGCTGGCTGAGGCCTGTATTTTATGCCAGAGTCCTTGCTCTCATACCTTTCCTATAAGTGTTAAGAACTAGTGCATTCATGCTTTGAGGAACTTGCACTGTTGGCATCATTTCAGGGGTGACTCTTGTCATCTTTTGCTTTGCAGGGAAGGCAGGAAGGAGCTCAGATTGACCCATGGGAAGATGCTGACTTCACCCTGTATAAGGTCACGGACAGATTTGGATTTCTCCAGTAAGTTACTCGCTCGTCTTCTTCCAGCTGCCCTTGGTGGTGTGTTGATGTAGGTTGTTGACCTGACAGTGACTTCAACACCTTTGTTGGCTGTTTGATTAGTCCCACATGTATAAAGTGAAATGGATGTGTTGTCTGCTTGTGTTTGAACACATGGAAGCTTTCTGAGGTGGAAATTTTCCACCATTCAAGGATTCTCCCAAATTGCTATGAATAAACAGTCTTCCTTGAAAAGATTTCAGATGGTCAGGAGGGAGAATCTGACAGTAGGCCAACAGTTTAGAAAATCTATGGCGGCAGCCATTATGTTCTCAGAAGAATTTGAGAGAGAAACTATTTCTTGTTGGCCAAGGCTAGAGTCAGAGACTGCCTGTCTCAGCACTCATCTGGCTTTGTTCACAGTCAAGAACAGAGCACTGCCTCAGTACAAGAATGTGCATCTTGTGTTTCTGGGACTTGGAGCATCATGCACTTGCACCTTGGCATGCAGGGGGAAGTAGAAGCAGAGGAAACAACTCTTTTGGGGCCTCTTATTTCTTTTCTAAGCAGTTCAGCTGGTCACGAATTGGAATGCCTTTCCTGGGGAGAAAACACCCATGTTTTGATGCTCGCTTTTGTGCCATATTTCAACAAAGTCAGTATATATTATGGAATGGGAAGTCCAGGAATTTGAGTCCTCTTCTTGCAACTGTTTTGATCAAAGCTAATCCCTTTCGTGTTCCCATATGAAAGCATTCTGGTTTAAACTAAATTGAGATCCCTTGGCTTAGTTAAAAAATCAGACTGCATCTTCCCAAATTCTGCAGTGCAGCATGGGAGCTGTAGTTCAGGTGTCTCCTGCTCAGATTCCTTTCTGTGGGCTGGGATCACTAGCCGGACTCCCATGATGTGGCATGGGACACCCCATGACTCACTGCTTTTGGCTCATTTGGAGCATGGAGGATAATACATCAGGGAGGTATAATACAAATGAGGAACTCCAGCACAGAGACAACGAAGGAATGAATAAGGTACCGTGACACTTCCAAGTAGATGCAGTTAACCGTAGCATCAAACTGTAGTGTTTTGATTAGGAGCAAGGCTGACCTCAAAGTGAAATACTTTTTGTTTCCAATTTTCCTAACAGAACATCAGGTATGTCCTGCAAGTGGGAGTTTTCCCTTGGAAACAGCATTTACCATTGAAGATAGGGTGGTAGAAGATTTGTTTACGTGTTCTACTAAAAAGCCACTTCTGACCCTAAACTTTCAACAAACAATTGATTTTCCTTTCAGGCAGGCCATCTCTGTAAAGCAGTGAATTTTTGCTTCAACACTTGATCAATGCATGTTTCCACTATGCACCGTGTAGTGCTTCAAACGTTTTTTGCCTGTAGCTTCAATCACAAATTCTTACCGTTTCAGTGAACAAGAGCTGCCGATCCGCAGTGCGGTGGAAGAGAAGGTAAGAACGGGAAGAGTTTTACTGCCTGTTGAGATCAGACCTTGTAAAACACAGTGCTGAACAGGGAGGTGATGGGGCCTGCTGTTTAACAGCAAGTAAAGACCTTAGGCATGGCACATGAGCACAATTTTCTTCAAATAAATAAAAACCAGCTTCATCTTGGCTGTGGCTGTGAGGTTAATGGAGTAACTCCTTACCATAAAGTCATCTGAGGAAATCTGCTCACCGAGGAGCAGCTCTCAAAGTGTTGCATGCTGGGGCAAGCCAACCACCACATGCTAGGGAAGTGGTGAAAACTCCTAGTGGTGTTAGCTCACTTTGGAGCAGGGAAAATGGAGAGCTGAGGTACTCTACTAGGTTTCTGTCCTGTGGTAAGTATTGAGCCCCCAGCTAAGTTCACTGGTTGCAAGTCCTGAGATGTAGCTAGTTATTCAGTACTAATGGAATAAAAACTGCGATGAGAGGAGGTCAGAATCAGATTCTGCCCTGAGTTGTGGGACCAGTCTTTTGAACATTAAGGAAGCTGAGCAGGGCGTGATGTTGATACATTAATCTTAAACCTTGTGCATTGGTACAGCTGCCAGTAGATCACAGCCCCCTTTCTGATATTCAAGTCACGGTTAGATGGCTCTGTCTCAGCAGAAGAGAACTATTCTGTTAGGGGAGGTTTCTCTGCAGGTTCAAGGAAGCCCAAAATTAGTTCAGAAAAATAAATTGATTCAGTTTTTACTAAGCCTTTAGTTTCAGGATCTCAGAGTGTAAGAGTTCATAACTGCACTGTGGTTTGGTGGGGAGGTGAATCTAGAACTTACCTCTGAGTGAAAATCCTTGTGACATGCTTAGATTGTGAGTGATAGGGTGCAAACAGGCTTCCTGTCAGCTCAACTAGTAAAGTTTACTTCCTTACCACCACAAGGGACCCGCTTGCTTTGCAGTAACATGACTGTCCAGTTTCCAGATCAGAACCCTAACTGGGACTAAACCTTCTCTAGCAGCTGTCTGCCATCTGGTAGATGCAGTGTGGAGCAGCTTGTGGTTGGGTGTGCACTGTAACATCTGTGACTGTCAAGGAATGCTCCTTTTGCAAGAAGGGTCTGTGTATCCAGCCTGGGCATTTCATTCCTTACTTTGGGAAGAGGCTGTTTACCTCTGCAAGCGCTTCTCATTATTTCCTGTCACTGCTACAAAAGGTGTGTGTATGAAACTGAATGTGAGATGATGTTATCACACGGTTTAGTTTAATGAGACTGAAAAGTCCTTCTTCTGTAATATTGTTTGGGTTGAACTGATTTTTTTCCAGCACAAACTGCAGGAGATAGAGCGAGTGGACAAATGGCTAAAAATGCTGAAGAAATGGACCAAATATAGAAGCAGCGACAAGGTATGGAGGGGAAAAGATAATAAAACTTGTAATTTGTAATACCGTTGGGGAGTGGGGAATGGTGATGTAGCTCAGTTTGGAAAAAATGGCTTGCAAATTCTACCTTTAAAAGTTGAGTATGGTCTTGGAATGGCAGGTGAGGAGAGACTGGTTATGGGATAAGATCATCTTTTAAAAGAGTCCTTGAAATTCTGCCTTTCAAAATTATGCCCCTGTGCCCATTTTTAAAAAAAAAAAAAAAAAAATCATGCCTACCTGGATTCTTGTGCATGAAAAAATGGTTACTGCATACACCAGGCTAACTTCCTTGTGCGTGCATAATCTAGGAACCCCTATGAAAATTTGGCTAACAATGACCCACTTAGCGCTTTTCTGTAAAAATGTTTTCTTGAGAGAGAAGTATGGGTGGGAGGGGGAGTATTTTTATTTGTCTAGTTTAGACCTGTAGTATTGTGTATCTTCTTTCTGATTTGGCTGTCTAAACCCATTTAAATCGCTATCGTAAAGCTGCTGTGTGAGTGTCACTAATATGCCAAAATAGAGGAGTTAAAATAAAGAACAGCAAGGCAAGTTCCAGTTATTTTAATAGACCATTAGATATTCACAGCACAAGCCCCAAAATATTTACTCAGCTCCTAGATCATTGGTAAGATAGGACAGAAGCATAAAACTAAAGTTGCACTGATGGCATGGTAAGGCAAAGGGTATAGCTTGGGTGTGATTTCCAAAACCCCGGGGACCTGGGTGCTGTGGGTGGGTGGGCCACAAAGTTCTCATTTCTTTCTTATAAGGGTAGGAATGATCCCTCTGTCTTGTCTTATGAATATATTTTGCACTGCTTTCCTCTCCCCCTTGTATTTTGTCCTGCTAAAACATGGTGGCTTCACTGGTATCTGTGGATGCCAAGTGAAGTGATTTATAAATTCTTTGCAATGAGGTGCAATGTACATGCGAAAAATGAATTACTGTTACACTTTGGCTCAATATTAGATTTTGTATACAGATTCATAGATGCTAGGGTCAGAAGGGACCTCAACAGATCATCGAGTCTGACCCCCTACCTAGGCAGGAGAGAGTGCTGGGGTCAGCCAGATGCCTATCCAGCCTTCTCTTAAAGACCCCCAAGGTAGGGGAGAGCACCACCTCCCTTGGAAGCCCACTCCAAATTTTGGCCACCTTTACCATGAAAAAGTTTTTCCTAATATCTGACCTAAACCTGTTCTCTGTCAGTTTGTGACCATTATTCCTTGTTACCCCAGGAGGCAATAAAAAATGCTGTGATGCTAATACATAGGGATTTAGTATTTCCCATCTTTTACAGTACAAGAACTAGGGAATGTACAATGAACTTATTAGAAACCAGGTTTAAAAATAAAGATCTTTTTCAGACAATGTATATTTGACTTATGGAACTCATTAGCACAAACTGGTGGAAGCTGATAATTTAACCAGGTTCAAAAGGGATGGGATAAATTCATACCGGATAGGTCCATCGGTGAGTATTACAACATAGTGAAGGGTGCAACTACAAATGAGAAGTTCTAGGCCTCTGGATGCTGGAAGAGGGGCAGGGGACAGATCAGCTAGGATAAGCCCTGCAGAAATACTTTTCCCTTCAGCATCCACTTTCTGCCTCTATAAGAAGCAGGAACCTGGCCTAGGTGGGTCTTTGGTCTGACCCAGTGTGTTCTCATCATTTCCAATATTATTCCAAATGGATTTTCAGATCGGAAGGTACACTTGCTTATGTGTGGCTAGCTCCATATATGATGTCAGCGATGGCTGTTCTGAGGAAGAGCTAGCATCTTGCTGCTGCTTCCTAGCCAGAAGTCGAGACCAAAATATGTATTCTTTCTGTTCACATGTAATTCCAGTTGGCATCAGCCTTTATATTCATTAACATAGGACAGGGAGTCTTGTCTAGTAGTTGGGGGCCAGGACTGGAAGCCAAGAATCTGTGCTTTTCAGATGAACGTTGAAATTGTTAGTTCTGCCAACAGCTTACTCCATACTTGGGCCTAGCTTTTAACCTGCTGTGCTTCAATTTTTCTGATCTCAGTACTCCCATACGCATCTCTTGGGAATACTGAGGCTCCATTAACATCTCTAACATTCCTTCGTCACCCCAAGTGTGTTTAAAAAGGTGAAGCGGGAATTTTGTTCATTTAAAAATCCCCCAAACCTTTTAATTCTCATAGCACTTCCCATGCACTAGTTGGATCAAGGGGATGGCACGGTGCCACAGAAGAAATAGACGTGGGTGAAGTTGTTGAACATCCATCCCAGCTAGCAGTGTCTGACAGTCCCTTTACTTATGACAAAGAAAGGGATGGCAAACTAACAATGAATGACACGATCAAATATGTTCACAACAAAATAACCACAAAAAGATTCAGTTTTCTGCATCTGTTCAGCTTCCAACTTTCTTAGATATGGGAGTATTGGATTGTGGGTGTTTTTGACTCTCCTAGTGAAAAAGATACTAAAAGAAACTATGTAATTGTTTCTTTTTGAGCGATCTTGTTCAACAGAATGAGGAAGGGTATTTTTTCTAGCCTTTATTGAGAAACATTGGAGACTTGAGCCTGCTTTAAGAGCAAGCATGATTGGGACCATCTGTGCAGAACAAAAGTGGATGGGGGAAGTGTGAGAAGTATCAGAACAGACTCCCTCATGCTAGCATCACCGATTCAAAGTGTTTTTTATAGATGCCCTAATTATGGAGGAATCAGTGGTGCAAATGCATGAAGAATCTTAATGTTTTGTTGAAGAAACAAAAAGGATGCATGATTACTATGTAGTCTTGCAAAAAAAAAAAAAAAGGCACCACCTTCTCCTCCCGCCTTCCCCTTCCCAAACCATTTGGTAGAAATTGGGGTGCTCATTATATACTAGAAATATGGGTCTTTGCAAGTTTGGAAATTTGGTGGCAAAGGAGTGTTGGCAGATTTAATTGCTGCAGCAATGGGAGCCCTGGCAATTAAAACTGCCACTGCTCCCCCTGCCAAAAAAAATTCTGGATCCTGGCTGGATGACATGGCCCCATACATCGGATCAAGCCAGTGTGTTGGGTCAGGCCATGACTGGACCCGGTGCATGGCCCTAGATCCTGAGCTTGGGGTGGGTGCACAGTTTCCATCCAGTACACGGGGTTGGTAGCAAGCTTTGCTCTTTACCTGGTGTGATTACAATATGCGGGGCCACGTATCCTCTCAACAGCGATGCATTGCTGTTTTCTTTCCCCCATTTACCCTGGGCTAACATAGGCTGCATGACCAAGTGCATCAACACATCCCAACTATGCTCCCTGTAGTCACGATGCACGGGGATCCATATCCTCTTTAATCCCAACAAACCCATGTAGCTAACCACAGCTTTTAACATTCACTAATAAAGTTTTAAAATCTATTCTGGGACATGTTATACGTGAGAAAATAGAATAATATTTTCCTTGGAACTACAAATTGATGTAGATTTTAGTATGAATGGGGCTGAAGACGCCCACTGGATTTTTATTGTCTTCCTGTCTAATTTACTATTCTTTCAGTTATTCTCTATTTCTCAGTAGCTTTGACAGGGAGAAGTGCAGGAGCCCTGCCATGTTCTCTAACTCAAATTGGTATTAACAGGATAGTTTTTCATATTCCAAAAGGACTAGGTAAATTTCTTTAGCATGAGATGCTGACACCACAAAAGAAAGTGTTCATCAGATGGGCTGTCTCACCTCTGTTAGCTAACTTGAGCTGACATGGCAATGAAGGCAAGGTAATTTGCACTTTAACTTGCATTAGCCAAGTACCTTTAGAACAGGGATCAGCAACCTATGGCTCACAGGCTGGATCTAGCTCACTGAACCATTGGATCCAGTCACAGAGCTGAGGTTTCATCAGTATTTGGTGACAGGGTCTTCAGTGGCATTCAGTAGCAGGGCCTTCGCCCATACCATGCTATGCCATGATGTAGCTGGACAGCCAAGACCTTTCCTCTGCTGCATCATAGCCAGGTCATTGGGAGAAATGGTGGTGACAGTGATTGGGTCCTAACATTGGCCTGTCTTGGACCCAAACTGAACCATTTCAGCCCGCTACTGGAAAACTTCACCGACTGCTACTTTAAAGGCTCAAATTCAAATTGCTAGCCTGAGTTAAATCCTAATCTACTTTGCCTTTATTGTTGTTTTAAATCAAGTTAACTCAGATTTGCCAAGGGGAATTAAGAACACATTCTTTTTTGCAATATACACGTCCTTTGGAGAGTTTTGTGTGTGTGTATATATGCATATATATGTATGTATGTACATAAAAACTATTATCCCACCTGGGATTTTGCCCTTGTAAATGCTTTGGCATGTGGCTTAGTTCACATCTACAAATCTGCATAAAAATCCATCTAATTTAAAGCTGCACTGACAGGTTAAATGAACTCATTTCTACGATGCTTCTTAAGTCAAATGGAAAAAAAAAATCCCAGAGCACACTGAAAATGTTTCTGCCTGAAGTTTGAGGCCTTGTTTTTAGTGGTTGTGTGCTCTGTGCTCTTGGATAATCAGGGCTTTATTTAAAAGTCTAAATTTGGACACCAGCAATCACTACTTCTGAAAATGTAGGTCTCCATGGGTAAATAAAAGCCTAGTGAGAAGAAGGACTTGAACTGTATGAAGTGCAGTCTTTGGGATGGTGTTGGCAACTGAAATGGACCAGGAAGGCTCACGTGTGGCATAATGTGAGGAAAGGATCACTTGTTGAAATTAAAGGAAAGGAAGTGTAATATTTGTAACTAAGGAAGTTAAGTCTGTGCACTTCCATCTCTCACTTCAGATTGTAAGTGAAGTGCGTGCAGAGCTCATGAGGGATGGTTTCCTCTGTACAGTGTACACAGTTAACCAGCACCTCTTGGCTGTATTTTCTGAGGAACTGGTAGTTTCTTTGGCAACGAATGGTCTTTTGGTTTAGGCTTTGGGATTTGGGACTTCTAGCTTTAATGTTCACGCTCTGTGGTTCTGGGAAACCGCTGTGCAGTTGACTGTGTGGTTTTGATTAGATTACTGCATTGGCAGCATCAGCAAAGGTCAAACCATATTCTCACTTAACTCTCAACCAAATATTTTGTGTAAGGCAAAGTAGAAAAACAGGAATCTCGGCCCTTACTCAGTTTCTTAAACAAGTTTTGAGCTCGGTTTTAATAACTTCCAACGTGAACAATATACAGTTACTTAATGGGTTTACAGTGCGTCTGTGTGCCTGGGCAGATAGTGGCAAAGGGAGTCAAAAGTGACTACCTTCTAAGGATCAGTTTTGAGGGTTTGTTGCTTTCTGGCTGAAAAGCAGAGAGTGCTCTTGTAACAATAAATAAAGTAATTCCTTATAGTGAACCGTACGCGTTCACAACTCTCCTGTACAAAGGAGGCATTGTCCGAGTGCTAAAGATCTTGCCTCCTGCTTTCAATTAAATCAATAGGAATAGTGCTGGGTCTAAAGTGCAAAGAGTGACCAGGTGAAGAAAGATTATGTTGGATGACATGGAAATTTACAGGGTCTGGATCTCATTCCCATTCAGGTCTAGCGATGGATTTTTGCTCATTTCCTGGGATTTCCATGGGCTCTTACATGGGGAAGCCTTGATTTTGCAATGTCAGAAAAGCCGACAGTTATGAAGCATAACCAGTACAAAATTACAGGGAATGAAAAGTAAGCTCTCAGTTCTGCTTTTTGAAGTAGTGCAAGTTCTTCATCTGCATATTTCCTCTGTCCCAGTAACAGTCACTCATAAAACAATACTGGACTGCTTTTTCAGATGCAAGCTGCTAAGACCCTACTGCACAGAAGGACTGAATGTCCTCATGCAGTTCAGATGGTGGATTTAGAAGTTGTGCAGATTTTCTCTCTGTTGGAATCCATAGGTTCATGTTATCAGTGGATATGTTGAGGGTGGTTTGAATGCTGAGTTTAGGAAAGCACACACAAGCTATTTCCTGTGTAGGGAGTGTGATGAGGCCTTGCCTTGCAGTCATTGTCAATGGAATTCAACCTTTTTGCCCTGTGCACCAGATCAGGCCAGCGGGCCCGTTCCAGTGTGCAGAGCAGGTGTGGCAGGGCCTGATCTGGGCATGTGGAGGGGAGTGGGGGGTGGCCTGGCCCTGATCCAGTCGTGTGAGGGGAGGAGGCATGGCCCAGCCCCAGCCTAGCTGTGCAGAGCTCAAGGGGCATGGCCCAGCCCTGATCTGGCTGCAAAGGGGAGGGGGCACGGCCTGGCCTCAGTCTGGCCATGAGGGACTTGGAAATTTGGCATTGGGGATGGGTGGCAATATTAATTGCCAAATTTCCCTGTCTGTGAGGAGCCCCATGGGCCAAATCAGGGTTGAGCACCCCTGCCTTATATCATAGCAGCTCTTTGCCTTAACGTTTCACTAACAAGCTGCAACCTGTGTTGTTTTGAGTTATCACAGTGTCATATAGGGTCTTCATAAAGTCCTCGTGCACTTTTAAACTTTAATAACTTAGGTTGTAGGTATGATAGAAACAATCTGTAAACAACATTTAAAAGCAAATTTATTTAAGTTTTAGGGCAGCTAGAGTACACAATGCTAGACTTCAACATAGCCACCATCCATCATGATACAGTGCTCAATCCGATCTTCCAATTCCTTGAAAATATTTCCCAGTTGCTCTTGAGTTAGTGCACTAATTGCATTGGTGATACTGGCCCTAAGTTCCACCAAAGAAAGTGGTTTGACAATAAACTACACTTTTAACATGTCCCCATAAAATGAAGTCCAGCAGCAACAGGTCAGGTGAATGAGGTTGCCAAGCAATTTGTCCACCTCTGCCTATACACTTCTCTGGGAAAACATCATTTAGGAACTGTCTTACATTCAGAGCGTAGTGGCATGGAGTTCCATCTTATTTAAGAACAAATTTGGTATTCCTTATGAAGTCTAGTATTGTGTACTCCAGTTGTCCTAAAAATATAATAAATTTGCTTTTAAATGCCGTTTACAGATTGTTTCTATCATACCTACAACCTAAGTTATTAAAGTTTAAAAGTGCACAAGGACTTTATGAAAACCCTGTATTAACAGAGAATGGAATAGCTTGTTATGGAAACTTCCCATGGGAAAGGCACCCTTGTCTTTGAAATGAAAAGAGAGCCCTGTCATGATGAGGGACATCTGTGAAGAAGAAGTCTGAGAGAGATTTATGCAAATTGTTTCTGATAGTGCCTGCTGCTCCATCATTGTATCCAAGACTGTGTGGTCCCAGTGGGTTCCCACCTGTTCAGGGCTAAAGGAGACCACACACAGAAGAAACAGCGGTGTATAATCTAGTACAGCAGCAGCCATGCTCTCCCTGAGTGCCACTCCAGTTCCCTTCCCCAGCTCAAGCTGTTGCTTGGCTTTCTGCTTCCTGCCCTGTGCTCTTTGCCCAAGCCATGCCACTTGCATCAGCCATGCTGCAGGTTGGCCACACTTGAGCTAGTGTTAGTTGAGTTGAGAATCCCCTCTGCTGTCTGCATATGTTTCTCTTTTGCTTAATTCCTTTGCTGGATTCTCTGCTATGTTTTCCATTTGACTACACAAGTAAGACCCTCCTTTATTTAGTGAAGAAACTCTGGGTAAAGAACCAGTCTTTCCCTGCTTAAAGGAGGGAGCACGGGCAAAGAACAAGCGACTTGCAGAGAAATAGCAACTTTAAGCATGAAAATGAGAGAGAGAGACTGTTTATTATTATTTTTGGCGTTTTAAACATTTATTATACAAAACATTAGAAACAAATGGTGAAAGGGCAAAGGTAAGTGGCCTTCCCAGGGGCTGAGCTTGGGACAGTCATCAGTGACAAAAAAACACTATGTCACTGGAGACTGAAACTCTCTCCCCTATGTCCCTCATGGGGTTACACTTGTAGGACCAGCTGTCCAGCCTCCACCTCACAGAGGGCTCCCTGATCTGGTAACAGCCAAGACTTCCTCACCAGAAAAAGTCTAGACCATTGGTAGATGAGTCACTGAACTCTGGGGCTCTTCTAAGTTAGTCCTGGTTAAAATAAAGAAGCCCTTTCTTCTTTGATATTAAATGCAGGTGTTTTCAGCACAGGGCAGGATGCTTCACCCAGGAACTATCTAGCTGTAGCTCCTCACAAGCACCAGCTCTTCTCAATAAAAGGTTTCCTCTTTCAGAGTTCCTTTGGGTGTCTGCCTGCTTCCCTTGGCTTTTTCAGCTTTGCTTTGCATTGAATGGTTCCCAGTGGGTTCTTAAATAACTGATCTCCATGCACCTGGATATCTTTAATCCCTTTCTGTAGCTTGCATCTATCTCCTAATGAGCACTAGTGTGGGATTCTGCTAATGAAAAGCGCCTTAAAGTAAAGTAACAGTTTAGACAAAACTACAGGTTCACTTTAAGGCTCTGGGCCAAGCCTGGGACTTGTGTTCAGCTGCCGCCACAGGAGGCTGAGCTTTAGGCCTGCCATATACCTGGATTTGTACCAGTAGAGCAGTTCCTATTAGAGACACGTGTGTCTTACTAAAATAATTCCATCCCTAGCATGGATGCAGTTATGGCAATCTAATGGTACTTTTTTCGTTTAGTTTATTTACTTTCCGAACAGAAATAGCTGTACTTATACTGAGATAGCAAGGCCCACACTAGAGGGACTATATCACTTTACCTGCAAAGAATGTGTCTTACACCACAAAAAAGTGGATGTTAATTCAGGTTGTTTAACCCAAGTGATCTAACTCAGGGTAGTGTTGCAGTGAAGAGCTGAGATCTGGGTTTTCACTCAAGCCTCTCCTCTAAGGTTCAAATTGTGATGGTAATTGGGGTTAAACCCCAGATTTCCTTGTCTTCACTATCCCAAACTGGAGTCACAAATGCTTCTTAGCCAACCCCAGTGAAGAACATGTTTTCTTCTTGCAGTGACCTCTTCCCTTAGCTCTTCCCATAGTTAAAGTGATATATCTGGAATAGAGACAATACTATTCAGTTGCCTGAGACTACCTCAGGTTAGCGGAATAGCTAGGCCCTGACCTTCAT
>NW_017729025.1:155011376-155012636 GCF_001723915.1 Gavialis gangeticus | reverse complement strand
CGCTTTACCTGCAAAGAATGTGTCTTACACCACAAAAAAGTGGATGTTAATTCAGGTTGTTTAACCCAAGTGATCTAACTCAGGGTAGTGTTGCAGTGAAGAGCTGAGATCTGGGTTTTCACTCAAGCCTCTCCTCTAAGGTTCAAATTGTGATGGTAATTGGGGTTAAACCCCAGATTTCCTTGTCTTCACTATCCCAAACTGGAGTCACAAATGCTTCTTAGCCAACCCCAGTGAAGAACATGTTTTCTTCTTGCAGTGACCTCTTCCCTTAGCTCTTCCCATAGTTAAAGTGATATATCTGGAATAGAGACAATACTATTCAGTTGCCTGAGACTACCTCAGGTTAGCGGAATAGCTAGGCCCTGACCTTCATAAATGGCATTACATCACAAATAAAATTTGTCCCATCCCATTGTAACTTAGCATGGGGAAGAGGTGGAAGGAAAGGGAAGTACCGGGGTCAGTTGTTCCCAAGCTCTTTTTAGCCAAAGTACTTACAACTGGAGCTCCCCTTGAAGTCCTTCTTATCCAAAAGCCTTGTCGATTCAGGCCAGTGTGATGATTTCACCTTACATTGGGGCACTGTAGAAATGGGGGAGCTGCTGTCAGCCTTCCCCATTGTTACTCTTCTTCAGGCTGCTGCCAAAGTGCAGTGTTGGCCCCTAACAGACTTTGTCCATGGGGACTGGGAACCATTAGCTTGACTGCTGGCAGACCAAGTTAGAAACTACCTTGTGTCATTTAAAAAAAAGTAGTGCACCCCAAAAGCCTGGCTCTTGTTGAGCTGTCAAACAACCACCTTTGTCACAAGAAGAAATTGAATCAGGTGTTCTCTGGGGTTGGAAGTTTCTTTCTTCTTGCTCAACATTTTCAGAGCTTAACTTTTAGTCTCAGAACAGAGGCAAGTAAATCAGTACCATTTTTCCTCTATAAAAAGATCACTAATTCATCTCTAAGGAACCCAGATATTGGAGAAGTGCCCATCCATTAAAGGATGTTGCTACTGCATGCTGTACTCTATGCTGAACATAGGGTTGGGGGGTAGGGGTGGCAGCTTGTTGAATACAGCTATGTTATAGCTAGTTAAGACATCCCCTTGTTTCTGCTACCATCCCAACAGAGAGAGACTTGGCGCAAAGATGCAGCTGAAAGCTATTTACTAAATGCTTGTGAATCTGTGTTCATTAAAGTGCAGCACTAACATCTTTGGGAATTCAAAGCAAAATGCTTCCTTCCCTGCAGAGCTGAGCATCTCAT
>NW_017729025.1:154995378-155006376 GCF_001723915.1 Gavialis gangeticus | reverse complement strand
AATACAGCTGTGTTATAGCTAGTTAAGACATCCCCTTGTTTCTGCTACCATCCCAACAGAGAGAGACTTGGCGCAAAGATGCAGCTGAAAGCTATTTACTAAATGCTTGTGAATCTGTGTTCATTAAAGTGCAGCACTAACATCTTTGGGAATTCAAAGCAAAATGCTTCCTTCCCTGCAGAGCTGAGCATCTCATTGTACCTCGGGAAAACATCAGTCATCCTTGATCTCTCCTAATCCTTTTGGAAATAAATTAATCATGAGACAAATTTAACATATTCAAATCAGGTTTCTTTGGTCTCTTCTCAGCCATTGTGCTACAGCCATTCAGACACCTGCCTTCAGCAAGGCTTATTTAAGCCTCTTTGGCTTAATGTTCCATCTCATTATATCATTGCACATGCATAGGTTTTCTTTGCTCACTTCTTTCGTGCTGTTTTTAAATTGGTTGCATTCCAGTGCAACCTGATCCAACAGCAGAATAGGAAGGAGTAGCAATGTTCTACAGGTTACCACTCCAGAGACCAAATGATGATGTATCCTTTCTAAGGCTTGGACCAAGACTGTGAAATTATGACTGGCTTTCTTGCATATGTACTGGCCTCTGGCTGCTTTACCACTTCATCCAGGAATAGCACATATCCTTCCTGAGCCTGACAGAGAGTGTTGGTGCCTGAAAGCTTGCTAAGAATAATTTTTCCAACTATTTGAGTTGGTCTAATAAAAGATACCGGATTTACCCAGAGAACCTTGTCTTCGGTGAGGACAGCTGTAATCCTGCTCTTAGCCCTCCAGTCAATGCTTGCTTTTACTTGAGTATTCCCCAAAGAACTGGAGTTGAAGGAAACTGGCTTTGTCTAAAGTAACAGATAATGAACCAGAACTGTATGGAATGATGATATCTTTCTTAATATCAGGCTCCCCGATTACATTTCAGATAGGACAGAAATTACCCTTGGACAGCCCTTGTGCTGTTTGTTTTTATGTTCTTGTTCAGTGTTTGTATGTTTAAGTCCACAGATGCAACACACCTAGTGATGAGCTTGCTTACTTTTCAGGCATAGATACTTTGAAAACATGATGGGTGCTCAAAGTTGTTCCACTGCACCTGGTAGGAAGCATCTGTAGATCAGACTTAGAAGTAGGGCAGGCATTTTGTGAGTATTTACGGTAGATAAAAATACTGAGCTGACAACATTTGAGGATTGGAGTGCTCTCTGGGGACCTATAGACACGTTGAATATGCATTATGAACCTGAACCCAGGTATGATGACCTCATTATTTTCAGATGCTTCCCCACTCATCTGTCTGCTTGCATCCACCTACTGTCATGTGTTGCATATACACTTAGATTGTGAGCATCATGAAGCAGGGACTCTTGTTGTGTTCTGTGTTTGTAGCACCTAGCCCAATGGAGTCTTGGGTCCTGACTGCTATGGCTAGGCACTACTTCAAGATATATAACAAAGCATGGGAATGTGAGTTCATGACTTTTTAATTCAGGAGGAGCACAACTTAGTGAGGGGTTTACCTAAACAGTAGGTCCTGCAAGTGGATCCTGCAAAGTCATAAGTGCATTTCCTGCCTGTAAACTGCAGGCCGTGGAATACGTATCTGCTCCATATTCTCTTTATTAGTGTGATTATACAAATTTGGTTAAGTTCAGAATCTGAAGCAGGAAGATGGTCCTATAAAAGTGATCTTATGCAAGATGCATGTCAATAGGAAAATAGAAAACTGCCTCTGATTCTGTTCATGAGCCCATCAAAACCTTATAGACAAGCATAATGCAGCTGGCCTTTACTAACACCATCCTGTAGAGCAGAAAAATGCCTGTGGAAACAGCAGGCAGAATTTAAGCAAATGCGTGACAGGAGTAGACTTTGGGCAGCGTACTGAGATAAAAGAAAGCATGAAGGACTCCTTAACTGTAAAGAGTAATGCTGTTGGCTTTACAGTACATCTGGAAGACACTTTGAGGGTGAGAAGAACTGAGGAGGAGAAAATATTCAGAAATGGACCCTTTTTTTAAAAAAAACCCAACAAAACTTCTGTGTTTCTAGTAGGAACAATAAGGCTATAACTTTCTTTAAAAGGTTGTTCTGTTGCCCTTTGCTTAGGGATCTTTTTTCAGCAAGGGGTGGCTTTATAAATGAAGCAAAAGAAGGGGCAAAACAAAGCAGTTTCAGATATGTACAGACACAGGCTTTCCCCCCTTGTGTTAGAAATATTCTTGCCACAGTTTTACTTCCTTCCCAGTAGTTGTGTTCAGTTCCCCTGCCAAAAGCCATAGGCAGGACCAGATTGCTTGTCTGGGAATCTCCACTAGCACCTCCCAAGGTTTTGTATCTGAGGGTAGGGTGCTGCCCTCCCATCCCACAGGAGAAGCATTTTCTCCTAAAGCGAGGGGACGTTCTGGACTTTTTGCATGGAGGCACTGAGGATTCTGCCTTCCTCTGCAGCAGCAATCCTGTTCCCTACATGCCACAAAGATCTTTGGTTTAACCTGTGCGTTCCTAGACCACAGCCATCCTTGACTGCATCTCCCACCCCTGTGCAGTCAGCTCCAGGCAGATTTCTTGGGAGAGAAAGTGGGTGGGCTGGTAATGTATCAAATACACAAGCTGTTTTCCATGTGGAATAGGGAGAAGTTGGGCTCTGTTCTCCATGTGTAGAAGTTGGGGTCTGGTTCTTCCAAGAAACATGGATATTCCAAGCAAAACTTGTTTTCTGGTAACAGTGCGTCTTGATACTGGGTGTTAACACTGAACATTTACAGGGACCTTCTCAGCCTCTGGAGAGAGGGAGGTACCATCTTAATTTTGGTAAACATGCCTCTGCGGCATGGTCAGGTGAAGTGAGTTGGCCAACATATTGCAGCCAGTGGGTGGCAGAGCTGGGTCTTAGCTTTCTTGGCCCCAGTCCACTTGGTGGTTACCTCTGGCCATACAGCATGCAAAATAGAGAAAAAAGGACCAGAGTCAAGATGCTCCCAACTCTTACTGCCAAGGGAGAGCTCTTCCTAATGAATGGAAGTGATCTCTTAAGGGCTATTAGTAGACTGTGATGGGTCATTGGTTTCCCAGTCACTTACTTCCCTATTGAATGGTGTCTGTAAGATGCTCTGTTTAGGGAGTGATTGTGTGGTTAAATTACTCCACTCCTGGAGACTTGTTCCACTAACTTTGTTTCATTTTCCTCTTGATTTGCAGATGTGCCGCAGGGTTTACAAAGGGATCCCCCTCCAGGTGCGAGGCCAGGTCTGGTCGCTCCTGCTGGACATTGAGAATGTGAAGCAGGCAAATGAAGGGAAGTATGAGGTATGATGGCAATAAATGAAGATAGGGTTAGGGTTAATCAAGGGGCCTCTCAAGTTGCACGCTCCCTGAGCAGGATGCACTATACTGGAGACGGAGAAGCTCAGGGTCTGTGCAATGGCGACATGTAGGGAGTGCGCAGGGGTGCACACGCAGCCCCTGAGAGTGCTGGTGAACCCCCTGACCAGTTGCACTCCCCGCTTAGGTGATGGGCAAGGGGGGAAGGTGGGAGTGCTGGTGCCTCCCCACGAGCGCCGGCCAGGGCGTGGGAGTGCTGGATGTAGCGCCGCCACGGCCACTTCCTGGTCAGTGAGTTTTGCCATGGGGGGGACCTCCACCAGTTGATGACTGGATGCTCAGAGGTCAAGTGCCCACCCCACCCCCCCAACTAAGGTGTCATCAGTTGCCCATGGGTCTGTGTCTGGAGTCTTCTGAAGTCGGAGTGTGCAGAAGGCCGATGGTTTATGTATGTGGTCTCTTGGAGTAGGGGACAGCAGCCTGTGCCCTGCCCCATAGTGCAGTAATTACCATACTGTGGTCTGTAGATTGCATCTGTCCCTCCCCCATCCCTACAAATTAAAAGTTTGACCTGAAGGGTGCAAGGGGAGGGGTATATGATGAATTTGAGGGTTGACATTGGCCTATGGGCTTAAAAAGCCTGGAAACCTCTGGTGTAACAAATACTGTCCAGCAAGTGTTCACACCTCGTGCTGTATCCCACTATTGAGTTGCTGCTTGTTGCTCTCTCTTCTCTTTCCCTTACTACCACAGATCTGGGAGATGGGTTTTTATCCCATTTGCAGCTGAGAATGTTGTGAAGGAAAGCTTTAAAGTGACAACAAGGACTGAAAATAAAATGGTTAAACTTTTCTTACCTGTTGCCCCACCACTCCCAGTAAGGTCCTGCATGCTGATTTCTCTGACGTGATTACAAGGTGGCTACCAGGCAGAAGTTTTACAAGTCACTGCATCTCCAGATAAAAGCTTAATAATTTCAACTTTCAAGAAGTTTAAAATGTGAATAGTAATTTTGGGTGCCCAACTTGAGATGCCTTGAAAGTGGAGGTGCTCAGTATTTTCTGATCCCTTTGTAAAGTGAGTCAGCTCCCTAAAAACCAAGATGCCTGAAATTTTTCAGTGCTTTTGAACATTTTGGGTGGTGTTCTTTTCTTTTTTTAAGTGCATGGTGAGTAGTAAGGATGAATTTTTAAACTGACACTGAGAGGGTGTTTTTTAGCAGTCTGATCTATTTCAAGCCAGAAGAAAATCATGCTCTTAAAAATATGCATGACAGTTGGTGAATTTAGGGGGTCTAGTTTGCAAAACACATAAGCAAGTTTCAGCAAAATAGGGCATGTGCTCACAACATCCTAACAGCTCAGATTGCAGTGGCTCTTATTATTTTCAACTCTTCAGCCCTTTTATAGAAACTTCCTCTTGAAGCATTCTATTAAAAATCCTTCAATTTACAGGAAATCCTGTGCAAATAGGAAAAGCCTTGTTTCTGTTCCTTCCCATTAAATCACTTTACAAAGCTGACTCTCTTGAGGATTTTTTGCTGTGAAATAAACAACATCCACACACACAGTTTGAATGAGTAATGAAATGAGAAATCATCATAGTCTGATTGTAGTAGAAATGTTTTTGCTGTAAGCCTGTTGACTATTCTGCAGAATCTTTTTTTAATGTGCATTTCACTGATTTGCTAGACCACTAACCCCTCTTTATTTATTTATTGTCCAAATCAGGGGCGGGCAGTTATTTTGGGCGGAGGGCCATTTACTGAGTTTTGGCAAGCCATCGAGGGCCGCATGATAGGCATCCAGGGGCAGATAAATATTAATTTTCTAAATATTAATATTAATTTTCTAAATTTTTTTAGGGGCCCTGGGGGCCGGATAAAATGGCCTGGCAGGCCACATCCAGCCCCTGGGCCACATTTTGCCCACCCCTGGTCTATATAACCAGAGCCCTGGTCATAGAGCTGGAAGGACCTCATTGTGTGAAGTGGTATACAAACACAGGGCAAAATAGTCCTTGTCCCAAAGAGGTGACATTTTGAAGTATGCAACAAGACCATAGATGGAGAAAGATGGACAACTTATTTATCCACCATCACAGGACTCTTATCTCACTGGGTGAAACAAAGGTTTTTTAGTAATATTTTTTGTTGGACCAGCTCTGTAGTTGAGAGTAAAAAAAAAAAAAAGCAAAAAAAGCTCTTGCTTCCAGGCCTGTCATCTGCCATGAGCCTAGATATAACCAGGTTGCAGGTGATAGCACTGCTACAGAGCAGCTGAACCTGCCAGCCAACAAGAGTGATATGGGGATCATTTGGCCTTGTCTCTCTGAACCTAATAGAAACTGAGAGTGCGGTAGGGGCAGCAAACTTTAACTTTGGGGAGGGTAAAGCACCTCCCAGTGATCTTCCCCCATCTGGCTACTGCTGGCGGGACTGCTGTTCAGTGTACCGGGTTCTTTGTTATTTATTCCTTGGCAATCAAAACAACAGAGTAAAGCCTGCACAGCACCGCCCAGCAGTGTTAATGTGATAGAGGCCACGAATTAAGTGTCACATCCAGTAGGCTCAAGTGTGTCTGATCTCTCTCTTCCTCTTAAGCAGGATAATGTTAATGCTCATTACTGTTAGTCAAGCAGAGATATTAATAGCAAAATCCTGCTGGCATCTCATCATGCAAGGCTCTCAGGAATGTGGGACCAAGATTGTTCTAGTGGGTAGGGATAATTAAGTTTCTCTAGTGTTGTAATTTGGCATCTTGTCACTCATATCACAGAGGGTGCAGGATTATCCAGGCTGGCCATGCTGCATGGCCAGGGGAAGAATCTGAATAAATGCAAGTCACAAGGAGGTTGTCTAACTGCCTAAACAGAGTGTGGGCGGTTAGTTCTCATTTCAGTTTTGCTCACAAGAGGACTAGAGGCCAGGTTTCAGGATAGATTCTTGTTAGGACCTGCTTTCCCTGTATTCCTCCACCAAGGCAGATTAGTGCTCATGTTTCTCTGTGGGTACATCCAGTATCCCTTCACAACTTTTTGCCCTCATGCATTGCTACTGCCACATCCCACAGGTGGGCCTTGAGGCCATGTCTTGTGACCCCATGACTTGGGGCTTAATGCAGCTGGTAATAGAAATAAGAGGACTGGAAGAGGCATCTGGGCCAGCATGCAAAGTCCCCTGTGTTGATGGGCACTTGACTCAAAGAATCTCCCAATTTTATCTTTTCAAGCCCTTACCCATAACTACAAGGAAGAATATCCCAAATGCCAAGAATGCCCTGTTACATGCCCCAGGTTGAAGCAAGTGGTTTTAGATTTGGATGCAGTGCCCCTGAAGCTGTTATGTCCCTGGAGATATTCATATCACAAGTGTTTGGGTTCAGCTGCTAATAAAGAAGTGAGAGGATGGGAAGAACATGAGTTGGAAGACCTGATCTCCTAGGTGACTTTTGCCATGGAACCTCAGTCCCCAGCAGGATGCTTTTGCAAGGTCAGAGAGGGCAGGAAGAAAAGGAGTTGGCCATAGGGAAGAAATTTAGACATATGTTAAGTTTTACCAGTTGTTTAATAAAAACACTATGGGACGGGACTGGTCACAGTAACTTTAGAGTCAGCACTTCCAGCTAGTGACTGCCATTCCTATATCCATTTAGGTGCCCTGCAGGGCTAAACAACAGAGTGCAACTAAGCAGAGGGAACCAGTTTCAAAAGCCCATCACTTGCGTGAACAAGTAAATGCTCATCTTGGTGTGTGTGATCTGCAAAGCTAATAAGCCCTTATGGTGAAAGCAATAGCTCACAGCCTTACAGCTTTGCGATGTGCCTGCCATTCACACCCCAAGGTGGTATGGCCTACAGGCAGTTTGAATTGGCTTTGCAGCCCTCTTAAGCAGTGGCTTCCTACTACAGAAAGGAGTATCTGTTACTAATGCTCTAAGCCTGTCTCCCCTATGGCAATGTGGCGTCCCACTGCCTGGCTCCAGCATGGCCTCTGTTCATCTCCTGTTCGGCTGTGTATGTCCTGCCCTGCAAATGGATCTCTGCCCAATTGAAAATTTAGTTGCAGAACATATTTTATTCATGGAATAGCCCCGGGGGCTCAAAAGAAAGGTAATTATGTAGTCATCAGTGGTACTTAAGGGATACACATGAGATTGGATACTGAAAGACGGCAAAGTGATTCTTGCTTGCCATGCACAGGGTTACACTGGGTGCCACGTCTGGGGGTAAGGCAGGGGTGGGCAAAATAAGGCCAGCAAGCCAGATCGAGACCATTGCTGGATTCAGTCTGGCCCCATGGGTGGACGGATGCTAACTCACTGGATCTGGTGCATGGGCAGCCCTGGCCACTGCGTGATGCTGGGCAGCTGGGTAAGTGGGACTGCTTTGGCCCAGCATCATCAGCTGTGGACCCAGGTGGTGCCTCCAGTCCACACTGTGAGTGGGTGGTGGTGTCAGCTGTCACTGTGGGCAGGTTCAGGAGCCTGGATGCAGAACCTGCCCATAGCGTCTGCAGTTGATCTGCCACCTTCCTGGTGTAATGGAAGCTGCCACCACAGCCCTGACCTGGAACCTGCCAGTGGCGTCAGTTGCGGGCACAGGCAGGAACTGCTGCTGTGCTGGGTGGGCGCCAGTGTCACTCGGTCTCTTCTTGACTCTCTGTCTTGCTCCCCCTTCCACCCTCCCTCCAGAGCCTGGCTGAAGCTGACACTGCCACGTGCCCAGCATGGCAGCAGCTCCTGCCTGGGTCCACAGCTGAGCTTCAGGGTTCCTGGGGGCTTCTGGAGGGAGGGAAGAAAGGCGGGGGAGAGAGAGAGACACAGACAGAGAGAGATGCATGCACACACAGAGAAAGAGACAGAAGGTGCGTCTACATGAGACGCTGAATGTGCAGTATACCAGTTCGACTGTGCATTAGCATGTCATGGCAAACTGTGCTTACGCTCAGTAGTGCCAGTTACTATGCATTGATTTAGTACCTGGTAATAAAGGTATTAAACTTAATGCACAGTAACTATGGCACATTAATAAATGTGTAGACACGCCCAGAGAGAGGGAAGAGAGACAATGAGAGATGGACACAGAAATGCATATGACCCTTGATAGGTCCCCAAAACTCATTAAGTGGCCCTCCAGCCAAAATAATTGTCCACTCCTGGGCTAGGAGAATATTCTTCCATGAGGCAGAATAAGAATTTGGGGCTTTCACAGTGTGAGCCAGGGTTGGGTGGACATTGTATCAGTTGTCTGAATTACTTTGATTGCAGTAAGGCCCCCCCCTTTCCATTGGTGAGTATCATCCTTTGGTGTTTCAGTGCCTGTGTGGTAGAGAATTGGCCAGTGGCTATTTCTATGCATTTTACTTTGCTTCTTAGCTCTTTTAGTTTACTTAGCTGTGCTCTAGTCCTTGTGTATATCACAAAGCTGGTCTTTATGATTCAGTATTATCTTTACTTGAAAAAAGCCCCAGGATGGGTTGATAAGCTTAAGATGTCTTTGTTTCTCTAGGGAGATGGTGTATTGAAATTAGAGAGCAATTCATAGAGCAGCCTGAACCATAAAAACTTGCCCTGCACAGCATTTAGCCTATGAATACTTTAGGGGAATCTCTTCTGTTAGCTTGAGAGCTGTGCGTATTAATAATAAATGTGTTTTTGTTTAAGCAGCCACAGCAACATTAATGTTTACTAGATACAGAATATAGCATAGCCCCTTCCTTGAAGAGGTTAGGGTCTGAATTTACAAACAACGCAGATCAAAATAGAAATAGTTCATTCCAAAATCTATTGAAGTGGTCCCAGGAGGTCAGAGATCTGGCATTTGTGTGGAGCTTTTCTGTGGGGGAATAATGTTGTAGACTTCAGTGCTGTGAGCATGCCAGCTTCGCCTTTTCTCATGGGTAATTCCATAACAAGGAAGCCTTCAAAGGGGTGTTGTGCACCAGCCCACCATTGCCTGTGCAATACAGTGGTGTCTTGGTGGTGGGATTTATTTAATGGAAGTACCCCTGAATAGAACATTAGACATACTCATCTGTGCAGAGGAACCCAGGCAGGGACATTTTCTAGATCAGTCAAACTCAGCAGGTTCCATGGGGCAGGTTGGGGTCTACATGAGCCCCACATGCTGGATCCAGTGCACGGGAGTAGTCTGCTGCAGGCACTGCATGCTGCATGTACCCAAACCTGGCCCTGGCCCCATATGCAGCTTGTGCCCTGTACTGGCGCCATGCTCTGTGTGCAGTGCATACCTCAGGCCACCCTGGCGCTGTGTGCAGCACATGGGCCTGGGGCCGGCGCCAGTATTGACCATGTGCAGTCTAGTCCAAGCCCCATGGCCAGCAAGCACCATGGGCTAGATGTTTGGGCTCTGTGGGCCAGATATTTGATACCCCTGTCTTAAATGTTTATGGCATACCCCCAGTGCACAGACAGACACATTTTCTCTTCATACCTGGTATTCTCATCTGACAGCCTCCATAGGGTTAAGTAGCTTCGTATTCAGTGCTTCTAAGGTTGAACTTACGCAGTAGAGGATGTTTCTAGTCAACATCTACTGGACAGTCTGGCTTGTATTTCCACTCCTGCACTTGTGTTGTAGTAACAGTTGGTAATGGAGGGGACCAGGCCTTGTTTAGTATCTCAGCTTCTCAAACTTCACTGTGCGCAAAATGAATGACCCTGCATCCTGCCTGAATGCAGTATCATTGGGGAAGACATGAGGAAGCACAGAGACATACCACAGGGTGTTTTTCCCCCTAATAATTCATAGCCAGGCTATAGCTTTGTTTTCACTCTAAGAATCATGGTCTAATAATAAAAGTTATCAGATTTACCCAAAGAACCTTGTCTTCCTATGTCCTTAGACCAAAATGGCTACAACCTACACCCCTGTAAAATCTGTCCTGTATTCTGTCTTTGCTCTGTAATCTGGCAGATTGTTTCTTATTGTCCTCTTCCATGGAGGGCTTTACATTCAGAGATTATATTTGAGGATGTTTAATAGTTTCCTTTTCTCTGCCTTCGCTTCTCTCCAGAAAATGAAAGAACAAGCCAAGAGCTTCTCATCAGAAATCAAGCAGATAGATCTGGATGTCAACCGCACCTTTCGAAATCACATCATGTTCCGGGATCGCTATGGAGTCAAGTGAGTATGGGTCGCCTGGCTCCTAGCTGGTTTCTTTGCCTGGTCATTGCTCTGGTCTGATCCCTGACGTGACCACCCCAAAAAGGTACCAGCTTGACAGCCTGCAGAGCCGATATTCAGGCTTCAGAACAAAGACTGCAACTGGAGCATCATCAGCGCCTCCTACACTTGCCAATCTGCCAGTACGCCTCAGTGACTTGTAGCTGTGAGAAGACACCTTTGTCTCCATGCCCAGCCAGTGTCTGTGCTTGTACCTCTGCTGGCATAGGCTTGTTTTGTTGGTTTGTTTTGGTGTGGACTCCTCTCTGCTAAGAACTGGTCTGAAATCGCCAGCTTTGTGTCAAGTATCTTTTGGTTAATTCCAGGCTAGGTTGCATCCAGCCATGGTTCCTGAAACACGTGTGTCCTTACCAGACCTATGAGACATGTCTTTTGCTGAGGATCGCAGCTGGTTTGATTCCTCACAGGAATCTCTTGGGGTGGGCCTGTAGCATTGAGGGATGTATGATGCAGTCA
>NW_017729025.1:154985206-154990378 GCF_001723915.1 Gavialis gangeticus | reverse complement strand
CAATCTGCCCGCAGCTGGTTTGATTCCTCACAGGAATCTCTTGGGGTGGGCCTGTAGCATTGAGGGATGTATGATGCAGTCACCATTGCTTATCATCTGTGGTCTTAAGAGCACAACTAACAGCGAAGAGGTAAAAGAGCTGCTTGGCAGGCAGGTGCATTGCGATACTGCTGCTCCCGTAGGTGGGGGCTGCAACAACGCCGAGGCAAGGTGCTTGAGGGCAGAGGGAGCTTAGGAAGGAGCAGCAGTGAGTGGCCCTAAGAGGAGCGGAGTCTAAATCTCAGCCATGTGGCTCCAGGCCCCAAGTCAGGGAGTGTAAAATGGAGACAAGTAAATGCATCTCTAGGGCTGTGGCAAGGAGAAAGAGGTCTTTCCTGCTCCTGAAGCTGAAAAGATATAGTTGCATTCAAGGACAGGAACTATAACCTGGTGGTAGAAACTGTTAGAGAAATTGCTCCCCTCTTCCTCCTACAGTTATTGATGCCCTGACCCTCTATTTATGTCTCCTGATTTACTAACGTATGTGCATGTTTCTGGTGTGCTGCAGGTACATGAGGTGGTGATATTTTCAGTCCAGGTGCAAGCTGCAATGTACTGGCTTATGTTACTGAGAGTCAGGTTGCTAAACCCCTGTTTGCTGCACTGCATTTTTGTCCCCTAACTCCTTCTGAACAAGCAATAAAGGTGTGAGAGGAAATACCAAAAGGATGTTATTTTTTCTGGGTCTTGTAGCTTCTAACAGTGGACTGTTAGAAACAATTGATGGGAGGGTGCTGAAAGCTGTGTACAGGTGCCTTCTGGGCAGACCTGTTGCTCTGATGGACCAGCAATGCTTTGGGGTTTTGGTGATATTCCTCTGCTGAAAAAAAGAAAAGCAAACCTTGCACACAGTCAGAGGGGTGAGAATGACCTTTTTTCATTCTCTGAGTTTTGCTGTATTTCAGCAGAAGAAAATTAAGCAAACAAAACCAAAAACTATTGTTTTCTGTGAAATACTTCTTGACTGTGCAAAATGAACACCCCGCAATATGAAATTTTACCATCCTCTGTTTCTGTGTAGGCAACAAGAACTGTTTCATGTCCTGTCAGCCTACTCTGTTTACAACACGGTGAGTGTAAGCTCTTGGCTCAAGTGAAAGTAAGTAATTCCATATCGTAGCAGGCTTGGAGCAGTGTTGTTGCTGTGATGGTCAAGGAAGTGTACCAGAGGCAAAGATTTTTAGTGACATTTTGAATAATCCTTTCTTGACTTCCATAGTTTGGACCTTCCAGTTAAAGTCCTGATGAAAATAAATGCTCGTTTGAATAGAGCTCCAATTGGATATATTTGCACATTAAACAGTAAACATAAAAGCCACAGAGCAAGCAGTAGGTTCAGGACTTTCTGGTCATTCCATCCCAAAGATTTGATTTGGATGGTATCATCGCAGGATAAGAAATTACTTGTTACCATAATCTTTGCCTATGTGACTTTCCTATGAATCCTGCTCTCTGTCCCAATACAATCTCCCCATCTTTTGACTCCTGGCTCTGTATTGAGTTCTGTCCTCGTAGTTAAAGACCCTAATACATTACAGTGACTCAGTGGAGAATATTGTTAAATTAGCTACAGAGTCTGCTGCTTCCCTCCACCAGTGATGGATGCTGAATCCAGAAGGTCTGGATTGGCATGTGGACAAAACAATAGTACATCTCCTTTTCCAGCATATATAAGGGGCTACCAGATTTCCCTTTAAGCTATTTTGGTACAAGTACATTTAAAGAAATCCCAGATAACACCAGAGCCATATGCTGTTTATTATCCCTTATGGCATTTCTTGAAATAGCTGCACATGTTATTTGTGAATGAATCTTTACAGTTCACGTTCACATTTCCTTGCCTCACGCTGCCAGCAAAATAAGACAGTTGGCTTAAAGCTAGCAGGTTTACCCCAGCAGTACAGAACTTGTCACAACCAGCCGTTTCTACCAGGAAAGGAACAGCTGAGTTCTTAGGACACTTCAGGGTATCGGGTTCATCCCAGCCAGGCTCTGCCGTTTTTTTTAGGTCTTTGGTGCAAATTCATGCATCTAGCAATTGAAAGTTGGAATGTCAGCTGCGCAGTAGGCTGCATGAAATGACCTGATCGTAGCCCCAGCTTAGTTCCCAAAGGCAAGCGTCCATATCTTTCCCACATGTATCTGGCCTTCTGGTTGGTTTCCTCAGCTGAGAGGCCTTGGATCATGGTCTGCTTTCTGGCCTGTAGAGGTGGTCCTTCCAGATCTGAGTTAGAAGTAGATGGGGGAATTTACTCTGCTGCTTCACCTGCCCCCTCAGTGAATGGGGGGTTCAGCCTCCACGGCTGTTTGACTAGCATGAAAAGTCTGATCTAAAACCTGTCAGTGTTCAGTGCTGAAAAGGCTTTTGGCTGGTAACCTGTCTCAGAAGGTTTGCTTCTTGGACCTTGTTGCTTCTTGCCAAAGATTGCTTCTTGGACCTAATACAAATCTGGTGTTGGAGTCCCTGAGGAGCTATCTAGCAGTTGAATGGTACAGAGTTAGCAGGGAGAGGACCCAGTAGCAGTTGGACACCCACTGACTTCCAGTATGTCAGGTGTTAGATGCCTGAACTTGTGCAAAACTCCCCCTTAATCCCTAGTCAGGATCAGCTGCTGTTATCATGGTTTGAACCACAGTATGGATAGGCCCAGAGGTTTAAAAGTAGCCAGTGTTAAAGCCTTTTGTGGAATACCAGGAACATAACATGTTTATTCTAAGGGAAGCTTTGAAGTTTGGAATAAACAGTACAAGGCCTTACAACAACGAGGATGAGACTTGTAGGTGTTAAGTGATTTAAGAGCCTGAACCCCGCTGCAAGTCAGCTGGATTTGTGCTGCTTAATATGCTATAAGCATGTATGTGCTTTTGAATATCTCATCCTCAGAGCATGAGGGACACAAGGATCTGTGCCAGGGGTCAAAAGGACATCATGAGAGACACAAGGATCTGTGCTAGGGGTCAAAAGCAGTGAAGTATTGGAGTTTTTAAACAAAGCTTTGCATTTGCCTAACGAAAACTGTGGAAGCTGCATTTCTGCATGGGCACAACTTAGTCCAGTGAAGAGTTAGGCTTGTGTTATAAGCATGTGTGCTTCTGGGCTCTTCCAGGAAGTGAGCTACTGCCAAGGAATGAGTCAGATCGCAGCCATCCTGCTGATGTACCTAAATGAAGAGGATGCATTTTGGGCACTGGCACAACTATTGACCAATCAGCGGCATGCAATGCACGGTAAGGCTTAGGAGAAATACAGAACTACATCCTTTTCTATCGACTTTGCATGGCTGCTGATTTCAGCCTTCACGTCACTTTTTTTGGTCTGTAAGTCTTGTCCCCAAGGTGCCTGAGTCTTGTTTAAAGGAATAATGCCTCAGTTATGTGCATGGTGCTGTCTACATAGAACTGGATTTGCTGCTTGCATGCTGACTAGTTTATAGTTGAAAAACTTGGCTTATCTACTCTGGACTTTATCTCAAGGTAATTAACACATCTGTAGACACTGATGTGTTCCTGGATCCCTGTCTTTTGGTCCTTATCCTTAATTAACTCCAGGCGGAAAAAAAATATCTAGCACAAACCTAGCATAAGATATGGCATACAGTGTTCTCCTTCAAACATGCCATTGGAAACATTTCTTAATGCATTTATCCTGACACTGTCAGGAATCATGATGTATTATTTTACACAAACCACTTTAAAGTGCCTTTCATCTTATTGTGGTTTTTAAACTGAAAGAGTAAAAATAATAATAATGACAGAGACTCATCACAGAGTTTATTTTTTAGAAGAGGAAGGGTGGGGTGTGTTGTTTGATAGCTGCAGAAGGTCAGAGCCAGGGACTCTGCTCATGTCCTTTTATACTCTGTCATAAAACCATCACATGTTTATTGCATAAGTGGGGTCTGGCTCATAAGAAGCAGAGGATACACATGGAAGCCAGAACTGATCTCTGACCCTTTGAAAGCTTCATTTGATGGATCTGCTGCTAGATTATAGCAGTGAGGTAGGACATCTTGTACAGATGTTATAAACAGCAGGTTTAAACAGCGGCAAAGGGGGTGCATGCACAGACAGATAATGTAACAATCAGTCTACCATGTCATGTGAACAGGGGGCCCAGTGCAAGTCCATGGTAGTCTTTATATTGGTTTCAGTGTGTCCTGGATCAGGCCTAGGTTGATTAGGACTGTCATGGTACCTTCAAGCATTGACTGGCCTGCTCAAGAGGAACAGTTTTAGGAGAACCAGCTTGGCGTATGGTTGATGCTGCCCAAATTAAAGGGGTAGAATCTATATGCTGAACAACATGTCTGGGGGTCCTGATTTGCTCTGGGGCTTGATGTGTACCCTTTCCAGCAGCTGAGCTCCACAGGAGAGGTAGATGCTCAGGAAACCAAGCCTGTGGCCCACTCTTGTCACTGCTGCTGGCATTTGTTCCTAATTTCTTCTGTGTGTGTGTTGTTTACAGGGTTTTTCATTCCTGGGTTCCCGAAGCTGCAGCGGTTTCAAGCCCACCATGAGCAGATTTTAAGCAAACTGTTTCCAAAGCTGAAGAAGCACATGGTACCTGTTTGTTACTGGCTTTCAAATGCTAATGTTGCACTTTGCATGACAGCAATTAATGTAATTTCTTTTCTCATAACCTCCTGGGTGTTCCTCATCATAGAACTGCGTCAGCCATGGGGGAAGCAGGTATTTAGCTAAACAGCATGTCTCCTAAACACTGCTGAAGTGAATTATTTGGATTTCATGGCTTGCCACCAGCATTTGTACAAGAGCTTCTACAGCTTCCAGACTTCTCTTGGATGGCAGGGAGAGGAAGGTTTATCCATGTGTGGAAAAGGAATTATTTCAGGCACTAAAAGGGCATAGGTGTATTGTGCTGGCCATATATCCTTCAGGGTGTTATCTCCTTCCATGAAAGGTGCTGGAAAGCCCAGAACTGTCACTTTACAGTTTCTCATGTAAAGTTTCACATGTTTCTCATTTAACCTCCTCCCATGCCAGTCCTGCTGTTTGGGTAGGTTTCCTTCCTTCCAACACAAGGAGACAGGAAATAGGAGAACTGATGTGATGGTTCATTTTGCTTTTGCTGGCTTGGCCTCTCCAGTTGTGTTTCTCGCCAGCAGATGGTAT
>NW_017729025.1:154978689-154980206 GCF_001723915.1 Gavialis gangeticus | reverse complement strand
CCATGCCAGTCCTGCTGTTTGGGTAGGTTTCCTTCCTTCCAACACAAGGAGACAGGAAATAGGAGAACTGATGTGATGGTTCATTTTGCTTTTGCTGGCTTGGCCTCTCCAGTTGTGTTTCTCGCCAGCAGATGGTATGGGACCAGTCGTCAGCTGGAGCAGCATGTGCAGAATAAGATTAAGCCCTGACAGCTAACCAGCTACTCTGAGACACCTGCTTCTCCTTTTTTGCATGTATTTTCAGATGCTTGGAATTTGGAGGCAGGCTCCTGAAGGCTTTCTACCCTCCCAGAGGGGCTCAGTGGCATGTTTCCAGAAAAAGCCATTTATATTGTTATTATCCAAAATAGCTGTCGCTTAGGGCTGCCAACAAACCAGCCCTGGTTGTACAAGTGTAATACAACCAAGATGGGTTTTCACTTAATTGCGACTGTCAAGAGCACGGGTGGGGAGAAGCACATCCCAGCCAACAGGAACATAAATACTTTAACTCTAAAGACTCCAGGAGCCAATAAATACTGAATAGAGAGCGGGCTGTGTTCCCTGTAGGGCAGCGTATGGGAAAGCTCAGTCCTTCTGCTCTTAGCAAAGGGGCCTGGGGCTGAGGTCTGACTGTCCTACACAGAGTGGTCATAGCCTGAGTACTGAGGTAAGCTAGCTTTCTTCAGCTAACTGGCATGTGACCAGTCAGCTGTAAGGTGTAGATACTTGTTTTGGCCTATCTGTTCCATTACAGGACCTAGTCATTTGTGAGACTAAGTTAATAGTGAAGGTGGAAAGGGGCTTTGGGGATGGGGGGGTATAGGGAATTTCTATACTGGCACAGAAAGGATCTTACCCTCACTACTCCCAGCATCCCAGCTGGACTGATGATGAGCGCAGCTGCTGGCAATTGGGCCAGAAAACCTGTTAGCACAAATCCTCTCCTGTGGGGCTGAGAAAGCATCCAGAAATCGGGATGCAAATGTACAGATAATTCAGGTTCAGCAAGAAACTCTGGCTACAGTTGAACTGATTCTTCCTATTGTTGTTTCAAGAAGGGACAAGGGAAGTGTTCCGGATTAAATGGTGTTTCATAGGTCTATCTAGAGCCTGGCAAGCTGTTTCCAGGCCTCGTGCCTAGTACAGCATTAAAAAGAAAAGTATGAACTTTACTCGCTGTCTCTAGCAGCCTGTCTGGTACAATGAATGTCTCTTCATTTGCTGTCTTGCTCTAGGACAAGGAGCAGATGACTACAGGGATATACACAACGAAGTGGTTCCTGCAGTGCTTCATTGACCGGGTGAGAACTATTTGTAGATTATCTTCCATTTAGTAATGTTTGGCCCCCACGGTGGACTTGCTTTGCTGTTAACTGTGAATTTTTGCCCAGTTTTTATTCAGACAGGATTCTGTGAGTATTTTATAGGGCATGATGTTGTGAATATCTTCATGAAGTACATGCCTGGCAGCAGATCAGCTTAAAATAACTCCATGCTTCTCAGTGGCAGTGACAAGCAAGCTTTCACTGTCATCA
>NW_017729025.1:154970129-154978506 GCF_001723915.1 Gavialis gangeticus | reverse complement strand
GCACACGTGTGGGTGGCACACGTGCACCCTGCTCCCTTCTCCCCTGCTCCCCAACATGTTAATGTTGCATGAATTAAATTAACTGTTAAGGCCCAAATTTTCAAACTATGGGCGTAAGTTCTGGGTCCTAAATACATAGCCCTACAACAGCACAATAGTACAGGATGATTTGCATGATCCTTAAGGCACTTGCAGCTCTCCTTGGCATCCCTCAGAAATAAGGTTGCATGACACCTTTGAAAATCAAATGACTCCTATTTAAGTAGTTCTGGGTCATGCCCTAAACGCTTCTTATGGTCCTTTTAAAACACTCCAGCATACAGGAATCAGTGGTATACTTAAGAGCCTGTGCAGCTCCTCCTTTTCCCCTGCAACACCTTTGTAGCCATATGGAGTGGCAGTAGGTGGCTATAGGCCACACAAGGCCTCATTTGCATTAGAGAAATCCCCTACCCTATGGCCTACAGCGTACCGTTGTTCAACCAGATGGTACAAAGAAGCCTTAGACTGAAGTGGCTAACCTGTGGCACAGGGAGTCTGTGTCTGGTATGCAGTAGATTAGAGAGGGGGCAGGCAGCAAAGTAGCAAAGGCCAGGACACAGAAAGCAGAGCAACAGAGCAGGTGGGAGCACAGAATTGGGACCAGAAAATGAAGGTGCAGCTTGGACAGAGGAAAGGGATCAGAGTGGCACTCAGGGAGGGTGTGGGGCTACTTTGTGGCACACCTGCCAAAAATGCTGGTCCCCACTGCCCTAGACAGTCAGGCCTAGGATGTCCAACTTAAATGGGCCATTGGCTCTTGGACTCCAACTTGAAAATAACAAAGCTCTTACATATGTGCAGAACTTGGGTGTAAGGAGGGTGGCTTTGCAAGGTAAGGCATCCTGTAATTATGCTTAGGCTGACTGTTGTCACCATGCAGTCCCAAAGAAAGAACTTGTGTCCACCTTTGCTATGGCTGCTTGGCCAGTAAAGTGGTGTTGACTGCTATTTTTAACCAAAGGTAATGGGGATGTGTATGCTCCTGCCTGTGTGCCACAGTCCTCAAGTGCATCTATCTAGTCAGCATAACCTCAGGGAGAAGGGTCTGGACCATCCTAACCAGCTTCCTTTTCATGTACAGACACCATTTACTCTCACCTTGCGGCTGTGGGATATCTACATCCTGGAAGGAGAGCGGGTTCTGACATCTATGGCTTACACCATCCTCAAGCTGCACAAAAGTAAGGTATTCAATAGGATGACTCAACTTTTCTGTGTGGCACAGGTGATCCCATTGTGAAGAGCCTGGGATTTGGGTTTTAGAATTTAACCTCCATAGGCAGAAGGGTTTATGAAAAGAAAATCCCAGCATGGCTCTGAAAGTCTTTCTCATGCTCTAATTGGTCTCCTAGAGTTGCATTCATTCATACCATGCCTGAACTTAGCTCATTTTTGGTTGACGATGAGGCCTCACTATTGATTTTTATTTTCCTGTCATTGGATTCACTTAAATATGGTACCACAGCAACCTCTGCTGGGTACCACAGAAGGATGCAGCTTTTCGCATCCTCTCAGCAGGCCCTGGTTGGAACTCTGGTTCAGGCAGATGCACAAGCATTGGTTGGTTGCAGTTTGAACCCACGGTGTGCTGTTCCCACTCCAGCAAAGGAACATCTCCTCTGCTGAGGCAGTAACACAGAAAACATTCCCCTGTGTTGAATTGTTCCACCCAATGTATACAGCTGTGTACAGTATGTGACACATTGTTCTGCCGCCAGCTACTCTGTTTGGTACATGTGAGCATGTGAGAGAGTTTCCCTTTGAAGTATTTCAGGAGGATTATAAAGACCTTTTTAAGATGTTAGCGGACCTATTTTTATTTTCTATGCCTCCCCCTGCAAAATTGTGTTTCTTAGTTCAATTTAATAGGAGTCAGAGGGAGAAAGAAAAATGTGTGAACTTTTTTTAAACTTAAAAAAGCTAAAATAGCTTTTCTCTAAATAAAAACTATCACTGCCCTAACATTAGGTTTCCTGAGACCCTCAGGACTTCGTGGGGCAATTCCTGGTGGTCTCACTGGGAAGCCAGAAATCTCCTTTTCCTTGGTGCTAATTTTTCTTTGCATCCCTGGTGGGTCATAAGATTGAGACTTGATCTCAAACCTGTGACTGGGCAAGGAGTGAAGTATTGTGGGGGCCTGGAGCCTGTGGAATTGTTTCAATAGAGGAGGTTAAAAAAAAAGGGAGGGTGCAGAAGTTTAAAGCTGCTCTGAAATGTGAAATATTGCAAATCAGGCAAGTGGGCAGGCTGCAGATGATATGATCAGAGTTACATGAGAGTGCTATTTATTAGAGGCCTGTCATATGACGATCACTTTTAGATTGGTGGGGTGCAACTTGTGACTGGCTCTGTGCAGCTTGTCTGCACATTCACATCTGGAAATATCCATTCCAAGCTTATGGTACTTTTTATTAAGATAACCTTCTTGGCAATTAAAAATATACAGGACCTGGGTTATGCCTATGAAGGGAACAAAGAGGAAGGCTGGGAAACGGAAGCCTTGATACACTGTGGGGTAGGATTGGTAGCCCACTGCAGTCCTTCTTGTGATGTCACGGATGACTGTCAAGTCATCTGTTTGATACCTGAATAGTGGAAAGCACTAGTTCTGAGGAGCTGCCCTGAATGGCCCTAGGCTAGGTCCCTGTGTTGCATTACTTGTCTCGGCAGCACACATAGTGTGCAGCCATACTCCCCCTAGCGGTGTAAAAGAGAACTCTCACAAACAGTCGTGAAACACACAAGCACTTCCCCCCCCACCTGTCCCCATGAATCGAGCCGAGACCCTGATTTTATAGTATGCAAATGTGCTTGCCTTTAACCGTATGACTGATCCTGTTCATGTCACCAAGAACTGCATCCGAACAATGCTGCACATGTTAATTGACTCTCACCAGACCTGGGACTCAAGTTCACTTGAGAGAAAGAACCACAAACAGCCCCTGAGAGAAGGAAACCCTCCTTTGACATGCATTGTTTCTTCTTCCCCAGATATTAATTTTGACATGTAAGCAACTTCCCTGCTGTTATTAGCTTTAAAACAGCTGATCCAGTCAAATATACTCTGCACCTAGCTGGGTTAGCCAGAAAAAAATCTAATTGTGGTACTATGATGGCCTCTTATTGCACTGCGCTTTCTACCTTCCACTAGAACGCTTGCTGAAGATGTCCCTGGAAGACTTACGTGAATTCCTACAGGAGAAAATTTCTTCATCTCTGCACTATGAAGATGACGCTGTTATCGAACAACTGCAAGTGTCCATGGTCGAGCTGCGCAAAGCAAAATTTGACCTTCCGCCTCCAGGTAGGTCTAGCATGAAGCCAGCATTAATTCCATAGGTTCCCTACAGCCTGGGATGAGGCCAACCTGTTGGAATTATTAACCCCTTTTTGCCAGTTCTTACCATATCCTTCAGACTAATGGAGTTTTTGCTAACCCTGGGCAGCCATCAAAGGCTGACTGCTGTGTGGTATACAGGGGATGACATGGTCCTGCTGTCCCATTCCATTTGAGATCTGTCACAGACAGGGTGATCTGGGGCACAGGTGAATTTGTGTCACTGCTCTGGTTTAAGGCCAAGAGTTTCTCTGGCAATGTGAGGCTGGATTTGTCAGAAAAGCCAAGCACCCAGCTCTGGCAGCTGTCACTAGAAACCCATCACTGCTGGTCTGAACGTTGCAGTTGGAACTGAACTCTTGAAAATTTGGCTCCTGGAGTGATTTGTCAGTTGTGATTTTTCACCCTGAGTTGTGTGTGCATGTGTTTGTGTGTGTGCATGCATCTGCTGCTCCCAGCCACGTCATTGCTCAGGACACTCAGTATCTTTACATGTTTGAATAGAAGCAGAGGTTGTACCTGCAGCATGTGCGTGCTGCCGTAATTAATCAGGGTCCCCGTGTGCACGAACTTCCCAGTCATTAGCCTCTGTCATGCCAGTGAGAAGTATTTTGTGTGTCATGCAGGGTTAGGGCTGCCATGGTAACTGCCCTCGAGGTGAGTGACTAGAGCCCCGTCTGCATAAATCCTTCGTTAGGCACAATGAGGAGGAAGTCTCCTAGTACAGAATAAATGAAATGTTCATTAGCTGCCTAGAGACACTACACCCTGACCCCACCAGTAAGGCGAAGAACAGTTTAGAGGCACTGCATGTAGTCTTCAGTTCTCTCCCAGTTCATTTTGGTTCATTCCTCTATCAGATGGAAACTAGGAACTGCCCAAGGGCCATGGGGTTCTGCAGACTTCATGTCAGGGAGGGTTGGAGCTAGTTTGACTTTAATCCAAGCTCCCAGAGTTAGGGAGCGAATATCTGAACAGGCAAGTGATTCTGGTCTAATGGACAGCCACAGCATAACACAACACCTAACTCCATACTATTAAGCCCCAACAGAACAAAAAATTTTGTTGTTAAATGAGCCCTGCTAGAGATTTCCTTTTATACACTATAGAGGACCTGCATTAAAGCATGCCTTTTTCTCCATTGCAAGTTAGTGTTAAGCATAACAATCCCAGCTTCTATAACTACCCTATGAAATAGCCAACACGTTAATGACTCAGAGACCCATTCTGCTGGTCAGATAGTATCACATTTGGTGAGAAGCCCATCTAAATCTAAATTGATTGCTGCATTTGTGTTACTATAATTTCATTAAGGGGAGGAAGTGTTCAAGCTTGGAAGTGATAGGGATGCTCTGAGTCAAATCCTGACATTCCTAATTTAGGAAGAAGGCAACTGGACCAGAGCTAGCCACAGAAGGACTAATTGGTGCTGTCTACATCAACAGAGAGTCAGGCTTGGACTCTTGACAGTACCCAAAGGGATGGGCTGCATAAGTCCCTTTGATACACAGGCACCTAACTCCCTTAGGATTCCTCTCCCAGCAAAATAATCATTAGTAGAAAAGAAACTGTGCCTGGAAACAAGACATTTAAATGACAGAGGGTGAGGGTGGCCCTGGTAGAACATGAGGATACTGAGCTGGGATTCTGTCAAGGCATCTGTGTAGTTTAAAGGCTCTGCTGTGTGACAGACGAGTCACAGGCAGATGGGCTCAGGAAGATGAATGAATGATCCACCATCATTGTCTCTCACCTGCGGCTTGTGTTGAACAACTAGATAGTTTTTTCCTGAACAGCTGATGTTAACAAGGTAAAATCTGAATCCCTGCCACTAGCTCATGGTAAGGGCTTAGGAAAGGACTTACTGAAAATGAACTAACCTGTGCTTGTTTGGCTTTTTCTTTTCTCTGTAGCAAAGCCTGAAGAATTCCCAAAGAAGCCACTGGGACTGGAGCTTTCTTTAAATCTCATGGCAGTGAAGCCCAGCATTGCAGCCAATGGCCAGAATAAAACAGTGGGTGACCTCAGTCCAGAAAGAGATGCAAAGCAGTCACTGCCAAACAATAGCTCCATACATCTGAATGATATTACCTGCAATGAGACTGTGGCAATAAAGGACAGGACCCTTGCACTCCAGCAGGATGGATCTCCCTCCCCAGCAGCAGCAGCAGCAGCCACCACAGACATGCATCAGGATCCATTAAAGGACCACGAGGAAACCCAGCAAGGAGGGAAAAAACAGGTGGAACCACCAAAGGAAGTGGCTAGTGAAAGCCCATCACAGGAGTTGTCTTTGCCAGAGGAGAATGAAATTCAGGCCCTCCTGGAAAGCCAGGAGGTACCTGCAGTGAGCAGGATGACTCCCTCCCAAGAAGATCCTCAGGTTCTTAGTGCTGGGAGATGTAAAGAGGACCTGCAAGAAAATTCTCCCTCTCCTGATGTTGGCAACACATGCTGCATTGTTTCTTCGGCTGCTCAGTTACAGACACTGCCACAAGAACAGCCTGATGTGGTAGCAGTGGACAGCTTGGCTAGTGAGATGGGTGAGCCAAGCCAGAACCCCCAGGGAGATTTGCCCATTGATCACAACCACACGTCAGCAGGAGGAGAGTCCCCAGAGCCAACACCATCTCTCCCCTCCCTCACGGAGCAGAGCTCCTTGGAATCCACCATTCCAAATGTGCCAAGCCCTCAAGACACGAGCACCACCACCTCCTCTGTGGATATACCAGAAGGAGTTGCTCCACCCTCTCTGGAAGAACAGCCGTGGCCTCCGTGTCCAGAGCTCTTCCCACCATCAGAACAGGATCTTGCTCCTCAGGCTTTGCCAGAGGAAGCGCAAGCGCCTCTCATGGGCATGGAGAAGACTCTGGTAACTCTCCCTCTTCCTCTCCTGGATGGAAGGCGACGGCCTTCTAATGTGTCTCAGTATGATAACTTTCCTGAGTGGGAGAGCAGAGAGGACAAACCTTCTGGGCAGGCGTCCAGCATGGAGAAACTCAGTGGCATAATGCCACATGAGAAACTGGATCTCAAATGCTCGGTACCCAAATCAGCATCCGTGGGTGAGATTGCAGATCTGCAGAGGCACGCACATGGGTGCGGAGACTCAACCCAGCAGCCCCTGGGGCTGGGCTGCTCAGCCTTCAACTCCCTCCCTCACCAAAGGCCTTCTGGCAGCAGTGGCAGTGTGCCAGTCTTACCTACACTTGGCCCCAGAGTGGTTCAGCTGGCAGAGGGTCTCCATTCCCACCATATGTCATCCCCAACCCTGAAGGAGCAAAACAGCCCCTATAAAATTGTAAAGACCACCACCCCACTTCATTTGGCTCATGCCACAGAGCAAGACTGCTTGAACAGAAAGCGAATGGCGCTGCCTTTGCAAGAGGCTAGCCCTCGTGTGGCTGCTGCCTCTAGGGCAGATGATGGAGGGGCCCTTCCTCCCACAGCAGAACTCAAGGCTGTGGCTGCCAAAAAGACTGTCCAGACAGCAGTAAATGCGCTGAGGGACCCACGTCCCCCTCTCAGCCCAAAGCCAAAAATACCACCCAAGATTGCCAAAACCCATTCGGAGAACAGTTTTCATCTGCCCCCTTGGCCCCCAGCACAAATGTCCAAATCAGAGTCATTTTAGCAGGGCTAGAGAGTGAAGAGAGGACTCTCATCATGTTACCTTGTCTGTTCTAGAGACAGCCTGAAAATAAGGTTTGCCTCTAAAAGGCAACGCAGCCCAGGGTAGAGAGAGGAGGCGATGGCAGGTTGGGTTGTGCTAGGTACGACTGCCTGGGGCAACGCTAAGTTGGACAGGAGTGGGAATTGTTCTCAGTATTACAAATGTGCTGGTACCAGGAGGCGGTTAAAAAATATCCGTGCTTTCTTTTCTATGAACAAATCACAAAGTGCTTTCAATTTTTTTTTAATTCCCATCATTCATATGGTGAGAGAGAGAGGCAAAGCTGGTCAATCTTTTCTCCAAGAAAAGATCTTTGGGTCATGGCCCTGAGTTTAGTTTCTGTAAACACAAGAACAGCCCTGACGCAGAGAAGTCTGAATCGTTCTTCCAGGCAGACAGGAAGCACTGGAGAGAGAAGAGAGGCTTTCTTTAGAGACGGACAAGGGCTCGGTCAGTGTGGCCGGTAGCATTTCTTTCGATGCCTTTGCAGCAATAGATTTGTTTGGCGTCCTTGTATTTTGCAGCTTTCCACACAAGGTTTTGGTAGTCTCAGCCAGGGAGCCAGCCTTCTGTAATGTCTATGCAATAGTCAGCTTTATGCCAGGTGTCCCATGGAGCACTGCTTTGCATCTGTGCATCCTCTCACTGAGAGTGAAGTGGGGCCGTGGAGCCTGCCCCTCCTTGTTCTCCAGCCCCCTGCGTACAGGAGATTTCCTGAAGGGGATCTGAGTGCTCTGTGCAGATGACTTCCACTGTCCTCAGTTGGGGTTTTGTAGTGTTACACCAAAGGAAACTCAGAAAGCCAAGTTCCTTTCTGCTGCAAGAGGAGGCTGAGGTGGGCAAGTTGACTAAGCCATGCCCCTCCCCATGATAGGCTCAGACGGGTTCACTGAACACACACTGTTTCCTTGAATCCCCATGGGTGATGAAAGGCTGGATCTCAGCTGCTGTGAGTTCTCCAATAGCCTATCTGCTGTCCTTTCCTCCGGGCAGCGAGGATGATGTGCTGGTATACTGCCTTACAGCTGATGAAAAGAGAAGTAAGGAGGCTGCTGCCATGGTCAGTTACTAACCCCCATATAAGTGGGTTAATAAGATGGGGGTAGTATTTCCATCAGTAAATGGTGGAGGTACTGTGTTTTCTTCCATATGACACACATCTTTTCCCTCCCCACAAAATCAGCTTGCCAGAATTGGGGTGCATGTTTTAAGTGGGGAAGCTGTTTTCTTTGCTGGAAAAGGAGCCTGCCCAGAGACACTGTATAGACCACCCAGCTGTCAAGACGGCTGCCACTTGTGTCTGCTCATCACACTGAAAGGGCAGC
>NW_017729025.1:154962960-154965129 GCF_001723915.1 Gavialis gangeticus | reverse complement strand
GTGTTTTCTGCCATATGACACACATCTTTTCCCTCCCCACAAAATCAGCTTGCCAGAATTGGGGTGCATGTTTTAAGTGGGGAAGCTGTTTTCTTTGCTGGAAAAGGAGCCTGCCCAGAGACACTGTATAGACCACCCAGCTGTCAAGACGGCTGCCACTTGTGTCTGCTCATCACACTGAAAGGGCAGCCCTCTTGCAGCCCTGGCTGTTGGCTGAGTGCAGAAGGTTGTGCCCAGAGTAACACATGAGCTGTTGACAGTATCTTAATGAGGCTTGTGATGTGGAAAGAGGAACTTGTATAAAGTTCTTACAATTAAGAAGTAAAAGTCTGACTGCTGCCCTTTGCAAGGGCCCGGGGCCCAACGCTGTGTGACACAGTAAGTCTTCCTGGAATCATAGTTTCCAAGGAAGGTGGCACCACAGGAGAGAATCTGACACATCAGTTAAGTTTGGGATGCCATGCTTCTTGGACACTTTTTGTTTCCAGGAGGACCTATTCTATCTCTGACTCTGGAAAAATCTTTTGTCTACTTCCTGCCTTTCCAAAACAAACTGGGTTTTTTATTTGGATGTGGGGGGTGGAGTTGTATGTGAGAAAATATGGTAATTTTGCTTTACCTACCAAGTCAGCAGGGTGTAATATGATTTTGTGGCAGCTTCTCAGCAAAATGTCCAAGGCTAGACTGGCCCCTGCTCAGGTCAGGTGAAACATCAGCATAGAAAGTCCAGTGGAGTTGGAAAGGAACCGGACTTCCCAAAGCCTCAGCTCAGACCTTCACAAAACTGGAAGTAAATCAACGCAGTGAGCAGTGTGCAGGGCTGTTAACTTAGTAGCCGAAGGAGCTCCCGTTCTGTTTCCACGTATGACAAAGCTTCTTTCTTTGATGCTTGGGCATGTTGCTTAGCATGGGTGTCAGGTCATGCTCAGCTGTGAAATGGGTAATCATACTTACTGACCTACCTACCTGACGGGGTGTTTGTGGGGATTATTTAGATGATGTTGCTAGCGCCCTCTGCAGAGGAAAAGCACAACCTCAGTGCTAAGACGCATTAGTCTGAGACACCACAGACGCCATCGTTGAAATACGAAGGACAAAGTTGCTTCAGTTGGCTTTAATCTAAGCATGTTTTGCAGTAGTTGTGCAGTAGTTAGGAAAGTCACATGTTTGTGCATTTAATACCTGGACAGTATTTCAGGCAAGTATTCGGTCACCTTTAATTATGAACAGCAGGCCATTGGCTTCTAGAGCTCAATGGGAAGTCATGGAAAAGGCTGCAATCTGGTTTCCATGCAGTGGGATCTGGTCTCCCCTCCAAGTGCACACATAACCTCCCATTTACCTCTGGGAGCTGAGCTCATGCATCTCACAGGAGGCAAGATCCCATCCCTTTCCCTCCCAGTGACCTGCCTCCATGCTTGTGTCTGCTGTTTGTAATGACAGCAGGCATTGTGAGGTCAGAGATAGAGTATTTCTAGGGCACCCTGTAATACTTGCTTTTGGCAGCAATAGGCCTGGAATATTCAATAGCCACAAAAGCATGATAAAGCCACCACAGGGAAACCTTTCTCTCTGGGTTTGGGATGCACATTTCCTGTTCTCAGGGAAGTCTGAGTTGGGGAAAGGCACGTGGGCTAATTCAAAGCATGTACTATTCAGAAGTCATCATGCTGATCCTCCTTTCCCATCTAAGATGTAGGCCTACAGCTGGCTTTGAAACCTGATGGAAGGACTCCTGTCCCCTGACTTCGGATCAGGTGGCTAACAATATTAGCCACTTGGTATAAGTGATGCTAGGCTGTGTTGTGAAGAAATGCCTTGAATAGAGACCACAGGTCCCTGCCTACAGGCCTGTCTTGCCCCTTGAGTCAGTGCCAAACAACTTGGATGAAGGCATGACGTCTCCATTCCTGCCAGATTAGGAACCTCATGCTTCATACATTATTAAGAGCCGGTAGTTTGAGCTAGGGAGCAGGACACGTTATCAGGCTGAGTAGGTACAGGGAAAACCTTGAGCTTGCTTGTCAGTCAGACGCTCCTGAACCTGGCTGAAAGGGTGGAGGCTGGTCTGGAGATCAGCTGCTTCCCCACAGACAGAGCTGAGGTGAACCCGTGCTCAAGCAACCCCAGTCAAGTCAGGATGAGGCCTTGGGGGGGGGGGGGGGGGGG
>NW_017729025.1:154961669-154962841 GCF_001723915.1 Gavialis gangeticus | reverse complement strand
GTGCAGTTCTTGATTGTCTTTTGTGAACTGCTGCGAAGGTCTGTGTCCTCTGCTGCAGACTGGGAAGCAGTTCTGGACAACAGGCAGTGTTAAGCCCCATACGAAGCCAGTTGAGCTGGCCTGGTTTCTGGGAAGTGATGCTTCACTCTGCAGCAGACCTGTTTCTTTTTTGTTTAGTCTGTTGAAAACAACAGTAATCCATTTATTCGTTCCTGTTTCTGTCTGCCGTTGGGTCCAGTCCCCTCCCCCATCCCCTGTATGAAGAAGCAGCCTCCCCTGACTTGTTCCTTTCCTTGGAGGTGTTTATACTGCACCCATCACCCCTGAGGTGTCTGAACTCCATGGGCAGCGCCATGATATGGGGGATAGGAGCCATAGTGCCCAGCATCAGGCATGTGGTAGGTGGGGAGAGTCGGGCAGGAGGAAATCCCCAGGGCTGTGATGGAGAAGCAGGACCCGGGCCCTCCTGCAAAGGACCGACTCTGAGGATACCCCAGGCAGGTGGCAAAGCCCATGTTGCAAACTCAGGAAATCAGCTGCCTTTGCCCCATGGCTCATTCCATGTCAGCTGAAACGGACTGTGTGAGATAAGCCGGGCCTTGCTGGTTTGGTGTCCTTGTTTTGTTGTCTGTAAACTAGCACTTTGCGCGTGGGGGGGAGCAGGAGGGGTGTTGTGCAGCAGGAGTGTCACCGTGTCCCCCCCCTCCCCCCAGTGTCACCGTGATCACCTCCATGCATCCTGGGAGTTGGGGACAAGGGCTCTCAGTGCACTTTGACGGACAGGCCGCGGTTGGCTTTATCTGTACGCGCTCTCCTTGTTTATGGCATTTTGTGCTGTCTATGATATGTGCTGGACATGCTTTTCCATCCCTCTCTAGCCTCTCTAAATGTCTCCCAGATTTCATCCCACCACTCATCCATGGTGTTCCCTCATGATTCTGCAGCTGCCACCAAAGCCTCCATCATGCTTTCCCTGGAGCATTGCTGCCTGCGGCGGAATTCATGCATTTGCTCAGCTCCAGTGTGAGCTGGTGTTTATACTTTGGACGCACATCCCCAGCTTCCACTGTGTGTGGTAGCTGGTAACAGGAATGGGAAAACAAAGTATTTATGGTCAAAGATCTGGACCCCACTACCTAAATGAAATAATGGTTAACCCCCACCTAAGCAAC
>NW_017729025.1:154951535-154956669 GCF_001723915.1 Gavialis gangeticus | reverse complement strand
ACTAGCACTTTGCGCGTGGGGGGGAGCAGGAGGGGTGTTGTGCAGCAGGAGTGTCACCGTGTCCCCCCCCTCCCCCCAGTGTCACCGTGATCACCTCCATGCATCCTGGGAGTTGGGGACAAGGGCTCTCAGTGCACTTTGACGGACAGGCCGCGGTTGGCTTTATCTGTACGCGCTCTCCTTGTTTATGGCATGGGCTGCGCCCTCCCATCACTCTTGTCCTAATGTATTATTATTATTTTAAACTATTTTTTATGTACATCATGCTTTCTTCTCCTTTCTCATTTCTTTTTTGGTAAGGCTGTTTGAAAGGCACAGCACAGTGGGCCTTCCTTTCCCCCTGCTCCCAGCAGCCTGTACATAGCATCCCAGGCCGTGGTCCATGGTTGTCATAACTGGTAAAGGAGTTTAGCACCAGTGGCTGCAGCCTGTTCCTTCGCGCGCAGCATGCCACAGCATCCTCTGGTCTCAGAACCGTCACCCCAGTGTCTTGCCTTTGGGGAGCAACGTGGCATGGCTGCTCCCCCATTAGGTGGGAGCCCCACCATTTTTATGCCGGACCTGTGCCCATCCACTGTCTCCTGGTCACTGCACGCCCTGCCGTCCTGGCTTCTCTGTGGTTCTGGCTGCTGTCACTGCATCCTAGGCCCAGTGATCTCTGAGGCAGGCATTTGCCTTGGGACCTGAATAACCTGCCTTGCTGCAGAGAGACTGATGTATGGCCAGAGGCTTTGCCCTGTGACAAGTGCTGGTGAGCTGCGACAGCCCTGGAGAGGAGCATCTTATCTTGGCACAACAAGATCCAGTGGAGTAAAACCAGGATGAAGTCGGGGCTGCCCAGTTCTCCAGGTGTGGGATGGAAATGTGCCCCCCACTTAGGTCACAGCACTGGACTCCCTTCCATGCAGCCAGCAGCTAGCCTGTGGTGGCAGCATGGACACACGCTTGCTGTTTCTTGCAGTGTAAATGGCTTATCCAGCCCTGAAGCCTCAGTATTGAGCGTGCCCAAGAGAATGGCCAGTGGAGTCTAAGCATCACAGTTCAGGAAGGCTATATACTCTATTCCCAGGGAACTGGGCCCCCACCCCGACCATCGGGCCTATTCTGTGGGAGGCCATGTGACTTTACAGGGCAGAGGGAATTCAGTCCCTGCGGTGCAGGGAATGCTCCTGGTGAGTCAATACGTGGTAACTGCCCTGTGACTCGGCACTGACTGCCCACAGGGGGCAGGTGCCCGATTCAGCTGACTTGCAAGAGGCATCAGGTGTGGCCTGTTGTGCTCTGTCTTTAGTCCCCTGCTTGGAAGTTCTGCCTTTTCTCTCACTGGATGCAATATTTTTCCCTGTTAAATCGCACTAGCGCTGTAGTTTCTCATTGGAGGTGACTGTGTATGAACAAGGGGCAACATGGTTCTAGCAGCCCTTGGGCTTTCTATGGCTGAGGGAGTAAGAGAGCAGAGCCTTTCTGCTCTAACATAGAAGAGACAAAGATTTGATGTCGCAAAAATACTGAGGGCCACGATTAGCTTACAGAAAGCTTTAAGAGCTGCCTAGAAAGCCTGGCATTGGAAACCACCTTCCTGCACGGGCTCATGCTGTACATCATGGGTGTTACATAGCCCCCAAGCTGGATCCAGCCTATGTAGCCACTTTACCCAGCTTGCTGGATGACAGGCGCGGATTAGAGAACTGGCCTGCCACAAAACGGTGATTGGAAGCAGGGGGCCAAGCGTAGGGCTGACAGCCCCTGTTGCCCACCGGCCATTTTGCTAGTCCCCAGTGCTGGCCTCTGCCATGTGCTGGAGCTGCCACTGTGGCAGGGACACATAGCAGTGGCAGCTCTGGTGCGGGGCAGGCAGCTGCTCCTGTCCAGAGCTGGAGTTGCCACCACCACCACTGCCTGCTCCTGTCCAGAGTTGGAGCTGCACCACTGTCCTGGCTTCCTTGTGTCCCTGCTCAGATCCGGACCTGAGTACAAGGTGAGTTCAACAGCCCTGCTGTAAATAAACCAGGTTGATCATCTCCACTTTATGCCAGGAGCACTATGCATCTGAGAGTGTTTTGGTGGGGAGGCGGGGAGGAAAGCTGGGGTGGAATAGGTCCTGCAGCGCAGATCCAGTCACCCATCTGTACAACTCTCAAACCACGGTGTGCTCCATGCCTGTTTTGGTGGTGCATGGTGTAATGAGATCCCAGCTCAAACCAGCACAGCTAGGCCAGGACTACAGTTGTGACAAGGGAAGAGGGCTTTGGCATGGAGGTGGAAGTAATTCTGCCTTCTGCCCCCAGGCCATGCCACCTAAGTCTGCCACAAGGCTCTGGTGGCAGCAGCCCCCCGGGCATGGAGACAATCTACAAGCCAGAAAGGGTTACTGTTTAAAACCAGAGCCGGGAGTCAGTCTGAGCCATAGCCAGGCCACACCCTAACAGCACAAGCAACTGGAGCACAACCTGGGTGTTAAGGACTGTGGCTAATCTCTAAGGAGACAGAAGCCACAGTGACCACAAGACCATGTGTCAGGAAGCCCTGCCTTACAGGCCCCATAATGGCCTGCAGCCACACCCCTCTCACTTGCAAGCAGGTTTACAGAACAGTGCTGCATTTTCAGCTCCCAGCAGCAGGCCTACCTGGCAGGAGATGGCATATTCGACCATATAAGTCATAACACAACTGTGGCAGCCAGCCTGCTTTATTGCAGTGTTAGTCTGAGTGATGGCAGGGGAAGGACAGTAGTCAAATGCAGCAAGTAATAGGGCCCTCACCTGTGCAATGCTAGTGGGTTGGAGCATTGCACAGATAGCAGCTTAACCTCCCCTGTACTAGAGGTTCCTGTGTATGAAGTAGTATTTCCAAATTAGCCAAAAGTGCCTGCAGAAGGGGAGGGCCGGGGGTAAATAGATGCAGTCACTGGGATGAAACTCTAGTGTCCAGAGCTGTCTATAACATGGGCCACACTGCTCTGGTGAGAGGGCAGATGTCTGACAAAATACTCCCTTCTTTCTTTTAAGGGGGCTTCTCCCCTGCCTTTGGACTCCTATTGCAGCTTTTATAGCAGGTGGATCTTACTCCACAGGCCACACCAAAGAGATGGGGTTAGTTCAGATTTGTGCCTAGCATTAGCTAAGATAGGTTTGCTCCCAAGGCTGTGGACATTAATGGCCTAGGGGCAAGTAGCTGATCAACAAAGCAGCTGTGTGCAATTCCTGCAGAAGGAACAGAAAACTGCCCCTTGCCCTGGCTGGCTGCTGCCTCTGCTGGCTGAATTAAGAGCCATTCACTAGGGCTGTGCAAATGTTCGGTAGCTGTTTTGATTCAGAGGAGATTCGGCCCAATGCAGGGAGCGAATTTCCAAATCGAATCAGGACACCAAGAAAAAGTTCAGAATTGATTTGAAGCATCCAAATAGATTTGGAAAAAGATTCAGCCAATTTGGAGATTCGGCCATAGACTAAACAGGCAGCTGACAGCTGCCTCCAGCTGGTAAGTCTTGGGGTTGCAGGAGGGATTGGAGCTGGGGCTGGGACAAGCTGCCCAGTGGGGGCAGGGAGGGTGCGTTACTCGGGGAGGGGGGTGCAGGATGCAGGCGCAGCAGCGCTGGGAGCGGGGGTCTGCCCTGCTGCTGCTTGCTCAGCTGGGGTGGCAGGGGGAGGGCAGGTATGGCTCGCTGTGGGCAGAGAGGGGCAAGCGGCAGCAGGGCAGAGCCTGTTCCCAGCGTTGCCATGCCTGCATCTTGTGCCAGCTGGCAAGTGGTGGCAGGGCAGAGCCTCCATTCCCAGTGCTGATGCAGGTGCAGCAGCACTGGGAGCAGGGGCTATGCCCTGCTGCCACCTGGAGTGAGCTGTGCCTGCATCACACCCCCCTACCCCCTGTGACGGCTGGGCAAGTGGCAGCAGGGCAGAGCCCCCACAGCTCCCCCCACTGGGGGGGGCAGGCACAGCCAGGAGAGCCACGGGAGAAGCCCCCATGGCTGCCCTGGCCAGCATCTACTGCATGGTGCAGGTTCAGCATGGCTCGGCAGGGCACTGCGCGCTGTCTGGGAGCTAGGGCCATGGGCTCAGTGGAGAAGTAGGTTCTCCCGTGGCTCCTCCAGCTGTGCCTACCTCTCCCCGGGCAGGGGGAGCTGTGGGAGAAGCTTTGGAAGATTCGGCACTGATTCAGAGAGCACAGCCTGCCTTTCCCCAACTGACCTGAATCACCGAATCTCTCCACATCATAGATTTCATAGACATTAGGGCTGGAAGGGACCTCGGAAGATCATCGAGTCCAGCCCCCCGCCCAAAGATCAGGAAGTCAGCTGGGGTCATAGGATCCCAGCAAGATAAGCATCCAATTTACTCTTGAAATCAGTGCCAAATCTTCCAAAGCCAAGTCAGCCCAATTGATTCAGGACAGTGATCTGAATCTGAATAGAATCACTGTCCTCCAAATCAGATGAATCTGAATTGAATAATTCCATATTTGCACAGACCTACCATTTACCTGTGTGCAGGCAGAGGCTTGGGCTTGCTTGTTGCTGCCTGTGCCTGGGTCAGCAGGGCTGAAGTACTCCAGGTTGTGGCCAGATCTTGTGAGTGCTGCTGCAGCCACTGACAGCCCTGGAAAGGCAGGAGGTAGAGCACAAAGCACAGCACAGGGAACAGCTGTACTGCAGAGCCCAGCCTTGCACTGGAAATAGGCTTGGTGCAAGCACAACAAGACAGTCACTGCCCTGGGGAGAGTCTGTCAGCTCTGATGCAACAAGACCTTACCCCAGAGCACTGGAGCCACCTGGGCATTGCTGGGGGTCTTGAAAGAATGAGCCCAGTGTCCATGAAAGAGCCACTTGGTGAAGGAGACAGAGGAAGAGGTTGGACTGGAGCCAAAAAGGCAAATCTGGACATCATCAAGTTGAAGAGCTGCAGCACCTCAGTGTTAGGTGGTGCACAGCCTCCCCGACCTGCTGAGGGAGAGACTCTCCCAAAGCACGTCCCTGACTCAGGAGCAGAATCCCCCAGTGGAACCGGAGCTCTTAAATCACCAAGGTGCCCACAGCCAATGCCACCCTTCTCCTTTCCCCTGCCTCCTCCCTGCCATTCTCGAGCCTCTCACACCCCGTTAACTCTGCTGTCCCTGTAATGGCAACTGCAGGGAGCAG
>NW_017729025.1:154942503-154946535 GCF_001723915.1 Gavialis gangeticus | reverse complement strand
AGCACATCCCTGACTCAGGAGCAGAATCCCCCAGTGGAACCGGAGCTCTTAAATCACCAAGGTGCCCACAGCCAATGCCACCCTTCTCCTTTCCCCTGCCTCCTCCCTGCCATTCTCGAGCCTCTCACACCCCGTTAACTCTGCTGTCCCTGTAATGGCAACTGCAGGGAGCAGATTGCCATTAAAAGCATCTGATGCTGTTTAGATCCTAATTAACTTATCAGACAGACATTAGTCCGAATGCCTCCCCCTTCTCCCACACCCAATTTTTCTAGCTCTCCTGCTCCCTCCTTTTGACATTTGCTGCTGGTCCCATTAAATTGGCCAGTTTGCAGCTGCTTCACCACTCACTACAGGTTTCAAGTGACTAAACTACATGAACCTTTCCACTCCAATCAGCTCAGCATGGCTGAAGAGGAGGCTAACACTGCCACAGAGCCAGGGCTGCCAGGAAGGGGACGAGGGGGTTGTTGCTGGGTGCGCTGCACTGCACTGAAATTGTCACTGCTCTTGGTCACTTGCTGCGCACACGCCCCCTCCCCCCTTAGCTGATGTAGCTACAGGTAAAACATCCCTGGCACAGCTTGGCTGACTGGGAGCTGCTGGCTGTTTGGCTTGGACCGTTTGGGCAGGTGCTAGCTGAAATTCAGCCCCTCCTGTTGGCACAGGCTGCAGGTGTCCAAGAGGGCTCTACCTGCACAGCTGTGGGGCAGCAGCTGCTTTTGGAGGCCAAACAGGCCCAGAGTGAAACCTGGTGCCTTCAGGCAAGCTTTGGCACAGCCCTGTGCAATGCAGCAGCCAGCAGATGGTGCTGTATCCACATCCACATGGCCTGCAACAGTTTCCGGGGAGGGGGGCTGCAATCTCAGCTCTGGTCTTGAACAGAACAGTGGTAGAGTCCCCGTCCCCTCTTCCTACGTTACTGCTACTCCTCCCAGAGCCCAGTCCTGGCCCCCAGGGGAACAGGGTGGATCCAGCCCGAGGGCGCACAGGGCACCAGTGCAGCAGCTCTGCCCATGCTCTAGGGAGACTCGCACCCGCTTCGCAATACGGGCAGGGTGAAGATGATGCATCACTACCCCTCACACAGGTCACTTGCAACAATAGCCCTTCTATTAGCAGGTGGGTGCCCCCTGCAACACAACTCAGTAATGCGAACTTTGGGTCTTCAGAAAGGGGACAAGGTGCCCACAACAGCAAGACTTGGGGCCTCGATGCCCAAAATGCAATGGACGCATCCTGCTGTGCTCCTCATTGACTTTGCTTTCATTTGGGATGAGCTCCTGACCATGCCTGGTTGTAAAAAGAGCATGGGGCAGTTGTAAGAGCAGGGTGTTGCCTGCAGGGCTCAAGGCTGAAGTCAGCACATGCAGCTACATCTGCCAAGAAATGTCCTCCGCTCTCCTGCAGCGGTCTGACCACCCTCCTCCACACCCACCCACAGCTGCTTGGATTTCGGCGCTGAAAGAAAGCTTCTCGGTACCCAGCCTGCACCCCTGTGCTTCAACCCAAGCCCCTGTGCTGTCTGCTGTTCATGAGGCAATTCCACCATGGCAGCCCAGCCTGGCCCCATATCCACTGACCCCCCACCATTACCCTTTTCCTCTGCCAATGCCAACACCAGGCACAGTGCTGCAGACAAGAAACCTGCAGCCATTCAGGGTGTGGCCACACAAAAGATGTGCAGCACACAGCAGAGTCCACAGTGGGGAAGCCCCCCTCCGCCAAACCCATCCCACTAGCTCTAGCTCTGGTGTGCAGCCCATCCCATACAGCTGGCAGGAGCCTGCCAATGCCCATCACTCAAAAGGGGTTGCACGGCAGGAGGTGGCAGAGACAAGAGAAGCCAGGCCTTACCTTGGTGCTGGGTCTCAGTAGGTTGCTTGTGGACACCTGGCGGCATCTGCACAGCACCCAAGCTCCTGTCAGTCCCTGTTGGGTGCCCCCCACCTCCGCTACCCCGGCTTGCCCTGCCCACAGCTGCTATGAGCTCAGTAACCCTGCCACGTCCCTCCCTCAGAAATCAATGAGTCAGCACTAAATAATTGATGCTAAGTGGAGCCGGGAGTGGGGCCAAGACAGTGTGAGTGATGCTTTGGGCTATTTTTGGCTCTGGTACACGGGAACAGCAGGGACAGGCAGCATTTTTCCCTGGCTTCCAAACCCGGGCACTTTGGCACGTGGAACAGCAGGAGGTGGCACAGAGCAGGGGCAGCGCGGAGCAGGGGTGAGGGGCAACGCTGAGACAGGAAACCTGCAGAGCCCAGGAGATGGCACCTGCCACTGCTGTGAACTGACGCCCTTAGCATTGGCTTCTCTGCTTCCAGGGCAGACTCAGCCAAAGGCTGTAGCTGGAAGTTTGTACCTGCCAACTTGTATCCACTAACAAAGCAAGACTCACCATATACTCCCCTGGAGAAAGCCATTGACATTTATAGCCACAGGCTCATCTGTGCCCAGGACCCACCCCAGTCCCGAATCCCAGCCCTTCTGCCCCTGCGCTCCGCTCCTCTCTGCCACCAGCAAAACCAGTCAGCTCTTGGGGGGCAGGGGCTCTGTCTCACTGAGGACCTGGGCAGGTCTTAAGCACGAGGGTCTTGGCTGGGGCCTCCAAGCACTTCTGTAATACCAACAGCCAGCCAAGCTCCCAGCCCAGCTGGAAGCAAGGCTTCCCCAGGTGGCATTTAGCATGCTTTTTAACCACTCGGGGCTCACACGACTGTGTGCAAGGCATGAGGTAGGCAGGCACACTGGGCTTTGGCAATGCTAAGCAAATTCACCCTGTGAAGGAGCCCAGGGTGAGTCTCCAAGCAGCCTCGTGCTGCAGAAGCTATAGGAGGCATCTGACACCAAGGCAGCTGTAACCCAGACCCTTCCTTTTGCACAGCAGCATTTGCCTGTTCACACCATGCTCTCCTCTTGCCCTGGGACTGCACTGCAGAGGCTTCGCCCCTGCTGAGTAACAAGCCTGGCTCCAGAGATCAATCAGACACTGGCACTGCCCAAAATGAAATCCTATGGCAAAATGCATCTCCAGTACTGCTTACACCACAGCAGACGGTCCCTCCTCCCCTTCACTCCCCATAACCCCACAGCAAAGCCAGATTCATGCACTGAGGAAGCCACTGCAGCTCAAAATGCTGGTTTCAGATGCACTGCTTGGCCCAAATAAAAAGGGTCCTGGCTCCACCAGCTTCTGTCCTCCCACAGTAATAAGCTGCAGGCTCCCAAGAGACTAGTACCATCAGGGCATTTCATCTCAGTCACAGCAGGGGGGGACTCACCTTCCTCATCACCTCTCTACGAAGCCACTTTTCCTGCAGCCCAAACCCAGGATAAAGACCCTGCACAGAGCTCCAGCTCTGCTGATCCCAGCAGCCATGCCATGCTCCGCTGTAGCACCCGTGGGCACATTTCAAGTCAAAGGGGGTGGAGCGAAGGTGTCGTCTTTATCAGCTGTGGTACCCGGGCTTACTGGATCAGGCTGGGCCCATTACTGCCAGCCCCATGGCCTGAGCTTGGCCAGCAATGCCCTATTACAGCCTTGTGCACAATGGCTCAGGTAACACAGTTCGGAGGTAAGCAGCCCTGACACCCAGGTGCTGCTAGGCCTAGCAAGAAATAAATGCACCTGGCCAGGCTGACAAGACTCTCCCCTGCAGGCAGCTTTGTTCCCATCCCCAAACTTAGGCCCTGAGGCATCAGGAGCAAACATACCTTATGGTTTTCCCCATACCTGTGAGCTCCCTGTGTCTTCCCTGAGCCTTCATAGTTTCTAGGGTCGGAAGGGACCTGAGCAGATCATCAAGTCCGCCCCCTGCCATGGCAGGAAAGAGTACTGGGGTCAAACGATCCCAGCAAGGTGTTCATCTCGCCTCCTCTTAAAGACCCCCAGGGTAGGAGCCAGCACCACTTCTCTTGGAAGTTGGTTCCAGATCCTAGCCACCCTGACCATGAAGTAGCACCTCCTGATGTCTGAATCTACCCTCTGCCAGCTTGTGACTGTTATTCCTGGTCACTCCTGGTAGTGCT
>NW_017729025.1:154929606-154942032 GCF_001723915.1 Gavialis gangeticus | reverse complement strand
ATACATCCAGTCCCTCCAGAACCTCGCTAACTAGTTCCTCACTAACCCTTGGCCTAGGTGCACCTCCCCTGGGGCCTGAGCGGGGCCTGGTGGGAGGCTGTTCCAGTCCCTGCTTAGGAAGATGGAGGCAAAGAAATCGTTAAATATGTTGGCTTTGTCGTCTGCTGTGACAACCAAATTTCCTAACGTGTCTTGCAGGGGCCCCACATTACCCAGAACCTTCTTTTTACCCCCTATGTATTTAAAGAAGGACTTCTCGTTGTCCTTAACCCAGGAAGCTAGTCCCAGTTCCATCTCTGCCTTGGCCTTCCTGACTGCCCCTCTGCATCCCCAAGCAACTGCAGTATAGTCATCCCTGGTGATGGCCCCTCCTTTCCATTGGGTGTGCACCTCCCTCTTAGCTAGGAGACATTCCCGGATGCTTTTGGTGAGCCATGGGGGCTTGTGTGCAAGGGAGCTGAACTAGGCCTTAGGGAAATGGATACCAATCCCTGCTGGCTCAGAGAGATCCTGGTGTGGGGATTGTGTGCCTTGCTAGGCTCTGTCACAGCAAACTCTGCTTCTGCACCAGCAAGTGGCACAGGCTAGCAGTGCCCGAGGTGGCGTGTATGCTGCATTGTACTTGCAAACTTGCTACAGCCATGTTGTTTTACTGTGGGCGGCAGGTCTGACAGGAACCCCACTGCACCACACATCTGCCCAACAAGAATCGTTCCCTACCCTGAAAACCCTGCAGCATAAACAAGCCAGAAGCAAAGGAGAGCAGAAAGAAATCATCTTCCTCCTCTTTGCTGGTGGTGAACTGAGGCAGAATCATATTCAGTCAGGGAAAGTCAGGTACCTAGAGGTTTGGTCTGCACTATGAAGTCCCACCTATGCAAGCTAGCAGTGGGAAAGGATCTCACATATCCCCAACCAGTTGTTCAAGGGGGTGATGTAGCAGGGCTTTCTGCTGTCATACGCTGCATCTGCGCTAGGGTGCTCTGCTGACAGAGCTGAAGGGGCAGCAACCCTGTAACACGGACCACCCCCAAGTAACTGGTCCAACCTCGCACCAGGATCTCTCTGAGCCAGCAGAGATTGGTATCCATTTCCCTAAGGCCTAGTCCAGCTACCTTGCCAACAAGACAATCCTTCCTCTGACCTGCTAAAAAACAAAGGGAAGCAGAAAGGAAGCATCCACCAGCAAGACAACCCTTCCTCTCTGACTTTTTCAGAGATAAGCGATGGCTGGGAGTGCTTGGGCCCAGGGCAGGAGCCCTTCCCTGAAGAGGCGTGCAGTGGCACAGGGGGACAGGTTGGGGCAAGCACAGCCACCAAGACTGGGCTCATTCCACCCATCCCTCTGGTCATGAGACTGACCCTGCTGGCTGGCAGGGGAGGGTCCATGACAGGATCTAGCAGCAGCAGCAGCAGAACTGCAAAGCATCTGCATCCTTTTCTTTCCAGCCAAGTGGTATGTGCAGTTGGCTGCCAGGTAGGGAGGATGGGGATGGGAGCCCAAAGAATATTCCTACTGTGCACTGGTGATGCATAGGGGGTGCTCACGGGTGCACTGCACCCTGAGATCAGCCGTGCACCCCCTGGAAGCACCATCTGCAGAACTGGAAGTGCACTTCTGGTTTTGCCGCTGGCTTGGTGATCAGCCACTGGGGGACCCCACCCCCCCGTTGGTGATCTGGTGCCCCCCCAGATTTGGGAGGCAGCAGTCGCCCATGCTACTGTGTACACATTTCACCTCCCTACATTTGCAGCTCCAGTCATGAGCAACTGCTGCCAATGCCCCTGGGTGGCTGGAGGCTGCAATTTGAGCGCTGAGCTGCACTGCACTGCTTCGGAGTTTCCAGTACATGACCAGCTTCTTTTTCTCAGGGGCTTTCCAACCATGCGTGTCCTAGCTCAGTGGGCTAGGCCTTGTATCAGCCCAGCAGGAGAAGCCAAGGGGCAGAGACAATAAACTGCTTCCCTGAAGTCTTAGAGCCTGTAACAGAACCTGAAACAAAACCACACCTGTCCAGGCTCGCACTCCAGCTGCAAAACCCCTCTTTATGTCTGTGTATCGCGTGCACGTGTGCATATGCTGGATCTGTCAAGGGTCTCCCCTGCAGTGGGCTGAACAGGGCTGATGGTCTTGGTCCTCTCTGCTTTTCTGACAATAAGGTTCAAGTTAGTGCCTGCTGCTTCTAGCTCCCCCTTCCTTGTCCCCCATCTGTGAGTGCTGCTGCTGTCTGAGCTCTGAGCTGGTGCTGCATGACTCTCACTCATCTGTTTATATTTGGGTTGTTAACATGTGAAAAGTCCTCAGAGGGACAGGTGGTGTGAGCAGCTGCAGGCAGCTTGGGCGGGCTCTGCAGCATACAACCAGACACCCAACAGCACCAAGCAAAAAGGTGAGAGCAGCAGAGTTCATGCCAGCAGCCTCCTGCTGATGCCTAGACCCAAGAGGGCATCTCCTCCTTGAGTACTTGTCCTCATGGCCAGACAGGTTACTAGCAGAGGCTGGCAGGTGTGGGCAGGATTAAAACTAACCTCACCCTTCCCAAGTCAGCCCACAGATGGGGACAGAGTGGGGCTGCCAGATAAGATCTCACACCCACTTGGGAGAGGGCACAGTGAACTGCATCCCTTGTTTGTCAAGGCCACGGAAAAGGGCAGCAATGACCCTCTCCTCCTACAGCTTTCACACCATCAGCCCCCTGGCAAAGGGACTGTCATTGCACCAGCTGTCACAGCGCTGGCAGCCGCACGTTGCTCAGTGAGACTGCTGCCCTGGGAGAGCCGCTTCCTGCAGCACATATCAGATGCTTTTCAAGTGGCTTTTTGTCAGTCACACAAAGCCTTTGTATTTCCCCTGCAACAAGGCTCCAGCAAGCAGCAGTGGTACCCAGGTGCACAACCAGCTTTGCTCCTTATGCTGTGGCTACTTGGAGGGCGAAGGTGTGTGTGGGACCCTGGATCACCCACCATGCTGAAGTCATAGAGCACCTAACTCCGGCTGCAGCTGGTTCAACCTGGCTCCTGGTTATGCACTGGCACAGAGACCTAGCTGACCCAGCAACGAGGTCCCATATCCAGGGCAACTCAACCTGTTGTATGGACAGTGCAGCTCACTGTGAGACTGTCCAACAAAATCAATCCTAGGGTCTGATCGCTGCAGATAGGACAGAAACTTGGGTTTTGTTGCCAGCCTTGTCACTGACCTGCTGCATAATTCACTCCACTGCTGTCTGTCTAGTCTCTTCAGAGTGTATGTCCTCCAGGGCTGGGGTTGTGCACACATGGAAAACACCTACTCTGCAACCAAGATCTGGCGCTAGCATACCATGCAGGCACTGTGCCCTACACAAAAATGGCTGTTTGAGTCCACTTGAGAAGCAGACTGAGTTCAAGTGGCCCTTAGCACGGGACACTGTCACAGCTACCCTACACTCTTGGTCTACTTGCAGAACCTGCAGAGATGGCTTTCAGCTGGTTAATGTAGGCACACAGGGCAGCAGTGCTAGCAGCTAACAAGCATAGCCCCGAACAGCCTGCATTGAAACCCATGCTGCAGAGACTTCACTGCGCTCAATAACCATGTCTCTATGTGCTGCCTTCACAACACCAACTGCAGCATAGGCAGCTCCATGGCATATCCACGCAGGGAATCAGTGCAGAAGAACCACTGTACTTTGAACTCACACTCTGGCCTACTCGGCACTAGCTGCCCCAAGACGACAAGCCCAGCCCCTTGTTTGCCCTGTGCTAGAAGCTGCCTTGGCTCTCTCATATCTCAGTTTGTTAAATAAAATGAGCTTAAATCTGTCAAGTGAACGGCTGCCAAGAGAACCTCACAAATCCGGCACAAGGGCAGAGGCAGCCACGAATGTGCACAGCAACAGTCACCACAAGCAGTGAGGCCTGCCCTGACCATCAGAGGTGCTCTCGCTGATGCTCAGTTACCTTTTCCATTCCCTGTTGACAAAGAGAGGGAAGTACACAATTTATAGTTGGCACCTGCCCATTTGGGCTCTAGAAGTGGATGAACATAGGAGGAACCACCTCCTAGACAGCCTAGAAGGAGCTTGGGTGGGGGGGCAGGACCCACAAGCACATACAAGTCCTGCCAAGCACGACAAACATGACCATATTCATGACATCCCACAGAGCAGCACATGTGGCTGTATGTGCCACTCTGTGGGGTAGATGTGCCAGGAGGATGGGAGATCAAGGAGAACTGCTGCATAAACAGCACCTTTGTAAAGTTAAAAACCTTTCAACACCCGGCCTGGAGTTTTCCAATAGCAGAGCAGCTTCAAAGCCCTTTCACTACCATATGAGCCACAGCCCCTCACTCATCACCAGCAGTTACTGAGCATAAGATAGGAGTGGAGTCTTACTATGTACTTTACCACTGCCAACAGATTCCTTTTGCTTTCAGTTGGCTGCAGAAGAGACCAGTCACAGATTTACACACCTGCTATAGATGCTACTACTGTAAAGCACAGAAACCCTTGCTGTGTGTGCAGACTGGAGTCACACTTAGTCAGCTGCTGTAAAAGAGGGGGAGGAGGTGCTAGCAAGGACTATACATCCACCAACACAGACGCTGCTCCAGCACAGGGACCTGATCCTACAGCAAGGGGTCTCGGTCCTGCCTCCAGAACTACCTGCGTTTCAGAACAGTCACACTGATGCCATTGGTCCCACCCCAGGCAACAGCAGCATCCAGAGCTGCGAGATGCAGCCGAGTTCATAACCTGACTCTGCAAAGAACTGCCCTCCCAGCAAGCCTCCCCACCACTTACCAAAGCCTCTGAAGAGCACTTGGAAATGTCCCATGAGGATAAATCAAAATGCAGCAGAAAAGTGACAAACCATACATCTTGGCGCTGGCTTGGGTCAATGCAAAAAAGTCAGGGCTCCAATCAAAGGTAACTCCAGCTCCCCAGACACCACATACTGACCAGTCATTTGTACACAGGCCTTGTGAGCCATTGATATGTGCTGTGCTGTATTTCCCAAAAGCAGAGAGGGCTGAGGACAGACCCAGGCTTACAGAGCATTTCCCCCAGACTAAAACACAGCTCCTTACACAGACTGTTGCTGGATTCTTCTTACATCCTGGGAAAGGAGGAAATGGCTGAAGAAGTTTCAAAGCAATGTTGGTGGAGACAAAGGCAACTTCCTGTCTGTGAAGCAGACGGCATGAAGGACAAGCCCACAGCAATGAACAACCTCCGTCTAGCAGAGGAGGACATAATATAAAACAGAGCACCTGAGGTTTACAGACCTGTACATCCCAACCTGCCTCTGCCCCACACCACACTCTGCCAGAAAGTCACCCAGTCCCTCTGGGCACAGAGGCACCATCCCAACCACCTCCCCTCTGCTGGCTTACCACTAACACCAGGCAAGACCTTGTGGGAAAGAAGCTCTAAAACAGGGAAGTTCAACCTCCAGCCCATGGGCCAGATCCAGCCTGTGAAGCTATGTCATCCAACCCCAATGGGGCTGGAAACTTAGGGGCAGGCAATGGGTAGAAATTAACACTGCCACTGTTCCCCCACAGCCAAATTTCCAAACCCTACAGACCAGATGTCATGACCCTGCATGCTGGCGCAAGGCCTGATCCAGCATGTGAGGCTGGAGCTAGGGCCCAGACAAGTGCACAGGGCTGGGCCCATGCGCTAAGATGGCCTTGTGCACTGGACTGGGCACACACACCAGATCTAACCCACAGACTGACCCTGCACCACTCATCTTGCCTGAATGGTTGGACACAGGAGACTGGTGGAGACCAAGGGATGGTGTTTGTCACTGGGCCCCACCCTCATTCAAGGATTTTTCTGAACAATCAAGACATGCTGGTCTCTAGGACCAATTGCTGATCAGTTCCTTAATGCATGCATTATGTGCTCAGCTGCCTCATCTCCAGATCTGGCCGGTTTTGCCAGCAGGATCACAACCAATCATGGGAACAACCCACATCTTCCTTCTCTCTCCTATCCCCACCTGCCAAAGAGCAGCAGCGACAGCAACCTCTGAGGTAGGACAGAGCCATTGAGACCATTTGTCGAGACCATCAAATAATAATTTACTGTGATTCGATCTGTGGCTTTGTACAGTGGCCAGGAGGGGAGGAGGCACAAGGAGGAGGGAAGGTGGGGGTGGAAAACACAGTCGTTTATTGTAGGCCTTGGTGAAGTTCGAAATAGTCCATGGGGAGGGTGGGGGGGGAGCAGGGTTCAAGCTACCCTCGTCGTTGTCCTCCTCCTCATCTCCCCTTTCCCCCAATCTCCTCCCCTGAATCCATTTGTTTCTTCTTTCGGTTCACCTCTTTCCTCGTGCTCTGCACAGCGCAAACCCCTCCAAGTCACGGCGTGGTCAGCTGAAACAGAAAGGGAGAGTGAGGCGGCTACAATCAGCAACTCTTCTCATCCCACTCGCTGAACCCTCCCTGGTACCTCCCATACAGGTAATTCAAAGAGGGAAAAGGCCCTTGGTGGGCAGGGGACCTTGGATGATTTGGCAAGACATTTGCTTATCTCCAAGGAACGAGAAAGTACCTTCTGCATAATGGCCTCAGACTGGGATCTGGGTACTTTACTCTCTTAGTTGCCTCTGTGGATAAGGGGTGTTTCATACCAATCTCTCTCATCAGCTCCTGTTTTGACCATAGCACAGGACCATCTCCAAGCACTGGACAAAGGTAGGTAGGTAATAAAGAATCATGGAAAAGCAGGGCTGGTGGGGACTTCCAAAGGTCATCTAGTCTAGTCATATCACTTTGTCTTGGGACTGTGCAGTGAACCAACAGCAGGGCCAGGAGCAGAACCCAGGTCTCTCAACTCCCAGACCTATGCCAGGAGCATCCAGATTTTCTCCCCACCACCCTTCATTTCCTGATATTTCTCCCTCTTTGCCCTTGACCATAGCCAGATGCTGCATCTGGGAGCCAAGACACCTAAATTCCTGCCTCTGCCACTGACCCTCCAGCATCTTGGGCCGGTCACCTTTCCTGCATTGGGCAGCTCTGCTGTCACCATGCAATTTCCTGAAGCATTTGGGAATCTTTCATCAGAAAAATATGCTCCTGTAGCAAAGCTGGATTGCATTTGCATTGCAGATTTAAACCAGGGGAAAACAGGCCCTGCTTTCCTGTGTAGAGAGCCAGCCAGCCAGGCACACACCCAACAGGGCTGAGTGGGTCCTGCGGTCCATCAGGCATGTACATTCTTGCTGTCAGCGCAGGGAGCTGGGAAAGGCTCTTCACTGCAAATGGTGAGTGTAAAATTCACGAGATGCTCAAAAAAACTCTCTCTCTTCCCTCTGCTTTTGGAAGCAGTGTCAATGTGACTGATGGACACCAGCCCCACTCTCTCGCTTTGGCAGCCAAGCACTGTCAGTGCAGGCATAGGATAACAGCAGCTTAAGGAGAGGTCTGGATTTATCTGTGTGCTTTCAGCTGAAAGTGATCACAGTCAGAGCAGGAAATGAGCCCCATGACTCACATCCCCATCCGGAGGAAACGCTCCTGGACATCTGGATTATCTGAACATCTGGAAACCTCCCGTAACAACAATAGCTGCACTAGGCACAGCTTAAGGATCAGCCCCAGTGGGAGATCCCGTCTGGCTCACCCGGGATCCACTCTCTCCTCAGCCAGGAACCCAGGGGTGGGGCGCTCACTTGTTTTTGTTTATAGAAAGCAAATGCAGCCAGGGGTTTTTGGAATGAGCTCTGCTGAATGCAGGGCCTTGCCAAATGCTTTGCTTCAAGATGCACTAGAGGAAAAACACCTACCATGTTTGAGCATCCACATGCTCAATCAACCCCTGGCAGCAATGTGCCTGTGAGTGGACAATTAAGGTTTTCCCTTGGGAAGTGAGCACTTGTGAAGGGAGGTACAGAGACCACAATGGTGCCTGGAGTCCTCTATTATCTAGAGAAGAGGCATATCCAAGGCGAGAGCAGTGCAAGTCCAGCATGTCCCCTTCCACTCCAAGGAGTCCAGCTCAGTCTCCTTGGCCCAGTTCCTGACTTCTGCTGATATGACCCCAAGAGAGGTCTCAGTCCCACCAGGCTCATGGTACAAGCAGCTGATAACCAGCCTCCCCTCACTACCGCCCAACATCAGATTGCACAAGGCAGCAGGGAGGCTAAGGGGGTTGCTATACATTACACATAGCACGTGTTTACCATGCTTGAACACTAGCATCCAAACAGGATAAACACAAGCTAAGCACTCTCACATCATAGTAAAGTTACACCTTTTTGAGAGAGAAATATCTCCCAGTTGCATTAACTAACATGTGGTGCCTTCACATGGGACTGCTCCAGAGCAGTTTGGAGCAATTCCAGTTCTGGGGCTAGGACCTGTAATCTGATGATTGTGGGTCCCAGTCCCAGGACCACAAGGGAGTCTTGAACTAGATCTGTTGGGTTCCTGGGCTGAGAGTGAAAAATCAGCTGATTTTCAGATCTCAACCTTGGGATCACACTGGTGTCTTGAACTGGCTCCTATATGGTCCCAGGGTTGAGATCACACAGGAGCCAGTTCAGTGCAATCCCACAGCTGGACCTGAAAAATCAGCTGATTTGGGGGTCTCAGCCCTGGGACTGTATTAGAGCCTGTTCAAGTCTCCAGTGTGGTACTACAATCTATATTTAGATCATAGTAAGCATTAACATGCAATTGCTCAGAAAAGTTTCTAAGTCACACTAATGCTTACTGTGATCTAAATATAACAAGTGCTAAGTGTAACGGGTAACAAAGCCCCAACTAATTATTCAGCTACCTCCCTTCACCTAAGATAAAGACACAAAGCTGGCCAGAGTCTGAAAGATGGCATCTTTAACCCTCATCAGGATACTGAATAGAGGCCAAGTGATTCCTCTGTGCCAATTTTGGACAGTTAATCAAGCATCCTAGCAGCTAAGGAGAACACCCTTCTGAGGAGCAACGAGTCAGACCAATCTGCTAACACATTTCAGCATAATGCACTGATGCACTGGAAAGGGACAGTCCCAGTCCTGCTCACCCCAGCTGCCCTGAGGACACCCCTAAATGAGGGTAAAGTGAGCTGTGCACTATGGCAGAGTGCTGGACTTCCTTCCCCTCTCTGACACTGGGGGAAGGGGCTGGAGAGAAGGCTGACAAAACTGAGAGGGAACTTCATCAGCATAAGGAGATGGCTGAAAAAAGACCAAGTCTCTTCCTTTGGCATTTTTGGGAAAGAATTATTTTTCCCCACAATTTCCTGAAAATGGGTTTTTTAATTATTATAATTATTTCATAACAGAAAAACAGGGGAAGGAATCCATAAAAAAATTACTGATTAAACCAAAGGCTAAACAAGCTTTACCAAAAACCCAACATTAAGAACCCCACTCACTGAGCTGATTTTTCATAAACAACAGAAAATGTTGGGGCGTAAGCAAAAGGTTCACAAGAAAATCTTTGTTTTCGATAAAAAGTTGTAGTGGGGCAGGGGAAGGAGAAGGAAGCTGGGAGGGTTGTTGTTTTTTCCATGAAAAAATGTTTTGATGAAATTATTTCATCCAGCTGTGTTTGCAGCCTGGTACACAGTCATAAAATCAAGAAATGTAGGACTGGAAGGTGTGAGATATGTGCATGTGTTGAATCTGCATGAGTGATTTTTAAGTTATTTTCTGTTGAATCTGCTAACGTGCATGCACATTTTTACTTTATGTTAACAACATATTCTGTGCCTGCCAGCCTGGTAGCACTCTTTCCCACAGTTGTGGCTGGAGCCATGTATTTGTGAAAGTCTTGGACAAACGTAACAAAAAGGACTTCAGGTGGTCATCTAGTCCAACCCCCTTCTCAGGATGGGATCATGCCTCTCTCAACCATCCTAGGAAAGTATCAGCACGTCCCTTCCCAGCATAGATGTGTTGAATATCTGCATGTGCAAATCGAAGGTTACTTTCTGTTACTTTCTATTGAATCTACCAGTACTAATGCATATATAATTTTGCCTGGTTTACAATATATCCTGTGCCTGCTCAGTCTGGCAGCACTCTTTCCCACAATAACATCTAACATGCCTATCCCTACCTCCTATCCTCTGCCATCAGGCATACACCTCTCCCTACCATGCAACTCACCTTGGTCATGAGATCACACATTTACAGTTCATGCAGCCCGGGCCACTTTCATCCGGAGGATTTAACTTGCGCAGCTTGTGCTGCCGGATCTCCCGCACTAAGGTATAGAAGGCATCTTCGACCCCCTGGAAGAGAGGCACAGTGGTTTGAGCAATGCCGGGCCATTCTGCAAGAGGAGGGTGGCGAGAGCACAGAACTGCCTGGCATGATTTGAGGGGGTCTAAATGCCAAGTAAGAGGGAGGAAGCCGAGCGGGGAAATCTCAGATGCATCCTGAGAATTGCTCCCTAATGTCAAGAGTGAGCAAACAGCCACTTGAGTACAGAGGCTCCATCTCAGCAAAAGAGACAGGCCCTCTCGCTAGACACTTCCTTAGAACAGGGAGGTAGCATGAGCTGGCAGAGGACACCGACCACCTCCTTTTCTACTACTAACTCTCTGGACCCAGAAACTGCCCAGGTGATGCCAGGCTCCATGTTTCTAGAGACAGCAGGACAATGAGGTTAGTGAAGTAATCAGAGTTCAGGCAGCTGTCCAGCATAACTACAGGGGTTTACACTAAGTCTTGTGGAAAGTGTCAGTTGGGGAAAACCTGGATGGGGCATTTAAACAAGGAAAATGTCAGCACTCTTCTGTTGAACATCCAGCCCCTTAGCACCCTTCCTCCCCCACTATGGCTACGTCCAGACAAGCGTGGCTGTGCAGTATATGGTGCTGCAGACATATCTGCAGCGCCACATACTGCACATTCACTTGTTCTCCATGCCACAAGGGAGCAGCATGGGGGATATCCACGGGTCAAAAAAACCCACGCATAAAAAAAATAAGTGGAGTGGTGCACACAGTGGCAGTATGCACTGCTCAAAACTAGAGCTGGGCTCCACACAGCAGAATTGCCACTGCTGCAGCCCTGGGAGACCCCCAGGACTCCAGGTAAGACTGCTGGGGAAGCCTACTGCTGGCCCTAGCCTCCCCTGCCCCACTCAGGGCAACATTCTGCATGCCAGAGTGCCTGTGGCACAGACATTCCCCACGGACAGCTTGGTTTCTCCCAGGGAACCAAACATCCACATGTATAGACACAGCCTCCAAGTGTACATAGCAGAGCAAGGGATCTAATCAACCTGGAGCCAAGAGCAAAAATATCTGGGCCTGTCTCACTGGTATCAAAGCACTTTCCAGTCAAGGGTTGTCAGCTATAGGTGCCTTCTAGCCCTTCTGCAATTACCCCTAGCAGGTGTTTTCTCTTTCCTCCTCCCCTCCAGGAAGACCAGCCCTGACTGAATTCCAATGGGGGAGCACGGCAGGAGCTACAGGAGTAAGGAGATTTAAGGATGAAGGAGGAATTTTACATGTAAAAGTGCCAGATGTTCATTAGTTCTACAGACTTTATGTATCCTGTTGCCCTTGTTACCTAAACCTTCCCTTTGGTGGTGGATATACACATGTCTGTATAATACATACGGACACACGCCCACTGTGCTCTCTGTCAACATGTCAGCAAATGGCCCAACAGACAGAACGGCCCAGGATGCAGCACAGAAGATGAACACAAGGAAACGGGATGAAGCATGCACTGGAAACAACATGCAGTCAATGTGCAGCTGGAACCAGCTTGGGACCCACCCAACCCTAGCATGTGGGTGGCCCTTCATTACTCCTTTGTAATCTTTCCGGTGAGCTTGACACTGGTGAGACATGCCAGATCCATAAACCTTGGAGAACAAAGCCTCCCTCTCAACAGGACAAGCTGCATCCTTGCAGCGCCTTATCAGTGCACCTAAGTAGGGGGATGGTTAGGAAGGCCAAGGCAGAGATGGAACAGGGGCTGGCTTCCTGGATTAAAGACAACAAGAAGTCCTTTTTTAAATACATAGGGAGTAGAAAGAAGGCCCCAGGAAATGTGGGGCCCTTGCAGGACAAAACGGGGAATCTGGTTGTCACGCCAGACGACAAAGCCAACATATTGAATAACTTCTTTGCCTCTGTCTTCCTCAGTAAGGACCAGAACTGCCACCTCCCTGCTGGGCCCCCTTTGGGCCCTGGGGGAGGCACACCTGGGCCTAGGGTGAGTGAGGATTTAGTTAGGGAGCTTCTGGAGGGGCTGGACATTTTTAAGTCAGCCGGCCTGGATGATCTTCACCCTAGAGTCCTAAAGGAACTGGCTGGGGTCATTGCAAGTCCCCTGGCACAGCTTTATGAACACTTGTGGTGCTCTGGAGAGGTGCCGGAGGACTGGAAGAGGGCCAATGTGGTTCCCATCTTCAAAAAGGGAAGGAAAGAGGACCTGGGGAACTACAGGCCAGTCAGCCTT
>NW_017729025.1:154910664-154929418 GCF_001723915.1 Gavialis gangeticus | reverse complement strand
TGTTATAAACTGGTTAGGGGGGATCAGCAGGCGCTGGGGGAGTCCCTGTTCCCCCGAGCGCCGCAAGGAGTGACCAGGAACAATGGTCACAAGCTGGCGGAGGGAAGGGTTAAGTTGGACATCAGGAGGCGCTACTTCACGGTCAGGGCAGCTAGGGTCTGGAACCAGCTTCCAAGTGAGGTGGTGCAGGCTCCCACCCTGGGGGTTTTTAAGAGGAGGTTGGATGACCACCTTACCGGGGTCATTTGACCCCAGTGCTCTTTCCTGCCATGGCAGAGGGTCGGACTAGATGATCTGCTCAGGTCCCTTCCGACCCTAGAAACTATGAAACTATGAAGTTCTGACATGCAAGGGTCATCTCTAGGCACAACACAGCCCATTCACCTCTGGGTGTCTTTGCTGTCACCACCAGCAAGAGCGCCCCTGAGCATAGTCGTGGACATGTTCTGAAGGTGTGCACTCACTAGACCATGGATTAAAGTCTTTCCAAATTGTGCAAACGTCATGTGTTCCTCTAGAACTCCCTTTCAGAGCATGCTCTGGTAAGGAACAGGACATTCTGCTGAAGTGTTCGGACTTTAGGTGGCATTGGACCCTTCTGAATATGGGCACTTTTGCCACGAATCTACTGTACTTAACTCAAATCTAAGATGATCACCCCCTGCCCCCAGCTTGGAGGAAAAGCCCTGTCTTAGATTTGTGCACAAAGCAGAATGAGAGCGGCTTTGGCTCTGAGCCCAGGTCCAGGCCAGAGTCAGACTTCCCACCTACCCCCAGCCCCCACTCCCCAATTTGCCTACTGCATCTTTTGCCCTCCATCCCCTGCCCTCTTCCCCACTCTTACTGTCAAGTGTAGCTCAGCTCCAGCTCAGGCTGGGTTCCCTCCTAGGCATAGGGTCAATGGACCTCTGTTCCTTGCCTGTCCAATCAGCTGTGCTGACACTGCTTCATGGCCTGCCAAGGGCTGAGCTTCCAAGTGCTGTGCTCCAGGAGCAAAGCCTGAGCAGCACCCGACAGTAAGTGGGGAGGGGTGCCAGGAAAGCTGCAGGAGGAAGAAGTGTGTGTGTTGGGGGGTGGGGAGCAGATAGAGGTCAACGAGGCCACCTGACCTCCCCCCAGCCTCTATTCTCCCTGCTTTAATAATGTGAGAGGGACAAATTCAAGACAAATCTCCAATAATTAGATTCTGTACCTGGCAAATTATAACACATTTCTAATTTTTCCATATAAAGAATCTAATGAATGGGTTCATCTTAAATTCAGGGTTGACTTAGATTTGAGTAAACATGGTACTTGCAAAACTCCTACATGCCAGAGCAGTGAACATAGCACAGACAGGTCACCTTGCTGTGCTGTGACCCCATGGATTTTTTGTGCAGGGAAAACAGTGTATCATCATTAGACACAGGATTTATATGCAAATGCCTATTCTTTTCCTGGGTGCGCAAACTACCAGAACTTTGTCTAAGGCAATATTTGTATCAACACAGCTGCAAAGACATATGTTTTATAATAAAGAGAGATGCATATTTGAGGGGTTAGGGCATAATAATGATGTTAATGCATGAAAATGTCATGTAAGCTAATCAATTAGGCTGTGATGCATACAAAGGCCTATTGTTGCATTTTGAAGGGAAATACTATATTTACTTGAATCCAAAATGAAGTTTTTCCCCCCAAATCTGCATGGAGGGGGAAAAAAAAGCCTCATCTTAGGCTCAAGCACTGGCCTGGGGCAGGCCGCTGCTGTGGCCCTGGTCTGGGCCTGGGGCTGAAGCTGGAGCCAAAGCAGCTGCTTGCCCTAAGTTGGGATGGTGCACGCAGCAGGGGAGTGGGTATGTGGTGAAGGAAGCATGGAGGAGATCACGCAGTGAGGGTGTGGGGTGCATAGCGGAGACCTGGAGTGTGCAGACTGGAAGGAGTGTGGGAGAGACCATGCAGCCTACCTGCTATCCCCATGCCCAACCCCACTCACCACTTAGCTCCAGCTTCAGCTCCAGCCACAGTCCAGCCATCCCTGGAGCTGCAGCCACTGTTTCTGCCTGGCTGGCCTGGGCCAGGGCGGGGGCTGGAACCATCGACTGCCCCAGGGCAAGAGCTACTGCAGAAAGTAAGCAGTTGTGGGGCAGAGGGTAAGGAGTGGAGGGGCCAGAGCAGGCACAAGCACAGGAAGGCAAGTGGCAGGGAGGGGACAGGCAGTTGTGGAGACGAGCAGTGTGGGGACAGAGGGCAAGTGGCAGGGGGACAAGCAGCAGGAGGGCAGGCACAGGCATGGGGCAGGCAAGGGGTGGAGGTCTGGCCACCTGCCTCCCTGCTGCTGCTTTCCCCACTGCAGTGGTCGGGGATGCTATTTTCAGACAACCCCTCCAACAATTAGATTCTATACATGGAAAATTGTAACACATTTATAAAATTTTCTAAGTATAGAATTGGGGGGAGGATTCAACTTAAATTCAGAGCTAGGTATACATGTGTGTGAGATTTTCAGTTTCATTAATCTAAAGGTACTTGAGAGCTTTCCACTGGTGCTCACTGTTTACTGTTGCTAATGGCAAAAGACAGCTCAAGTGCAAGTGCACTACTACACCACCAGGTTGCAAGTGATGCCTGCTTTCCAACTAATGGTAAAACTATTTTTTGCCAACCATGGGGGAAGCAGGTTCCCTGCGAGGAAGAATGTCAGATCCAGCAACCTGTGAAGACTCAACCACTTCACTGCTAGGCAGAGAAGAGATAAAAAGCATGCAGACTCTTCTCAGAAAAAAAGCTTTGTTCTGCAGAGCCTGATAATTTTCTTACTAATCTCTGTAGAGCCATTGTGTGCAACAATATTCTTTGGAACAAACTAAATGATCCATCTCTCTTGGAAAAAATATGATTTAAAACCAGCAGTTCCAGAGGAATCAACAGTAAGGAAAAAACTACCATAGCTTATAATTCTACAATTGAGGCAATTCATAGTGTTATTGGGGAAAGTCACATCTGCATTGCTAGAGATGAGACTGGTCACCTGTAGCTAGCTATTCTATAGGCCAGGGGCTGAAAATCTATAGCCTACAGCAGAAGACCAGGACCACAGGGACAAGACAAGTGGCAGTGGCTGGGTCCCAGAGCCCATCCTTCTGCCTGTCTCAGATTCGCGGCTGGAAAAGGTTGTTTACTACTGATATAGCCAATCTGATGACTGGGAGACCCGCTGTTGAACCTGGCAAGCCTTGCCTTTTGACTTCAAGTGTCAGAGAGGACACATAATGCAACAAAAGTACATTTTCTAAATGCCTCTATGTTTACTGTGGCCCAACTCAACTGTCAGCAATGAAGAGAAATTAAGGGTGTGTACAGAAATGTTCAGTGCACATTTTACAGTGCTGTAATTTAGAGTACTTTTTATAGCACTATAAAGTTACAGCGCTCTTAAACATGACAGAAGTGCAGTGTTTGGGGAGAAGCTCTGAGCCTCCCTGCACTTTCCAGGCCAGGAAGCAGGGGACGCTCAGCAGCCTCTTGGGCAAGGGTGGGCAAAATATGGCCCGGGGGCCAGATGTGGCCTGCCAGGCCTGTGGGGCCCCTAAAAATTAATTTTCTAAATTTTTTATCTGCCCCTGGCTGCCTATCATGCAGCCCTCGATGGCTTGCCAAAACTCAGTAAGTGGCCCTCTGCCCAAAATAATTGCCCGTTCCTGCTCTTGGGGCTGCAGCAGACTGAGACAGCAGTAGACCAAAGGAGAAGGAAGGAAAGCTAGGATGAGAGGCTATCACTCATCACTGGAAGCGGGCACTGCTTCTGCCACAGATGGTCAGGCAGCAGCTCTCAACCAGGCTAACAGCCTGGCTCCAAGCATCTAGTCCCCAGCCATGCACGGTCTCAGGGTGTGTACAAGTGTGTGATGCACTCTCCCCTCTCCTTCTCCCCCACCCTCCCTGGACCAATCACTGCCATCTCAGTCAGCTGGCCAGAGCAGGGTGGGTTGCCAGCTTTTTCAGGCTTGGCTACTGCTCCCCAGCTACTCCTGGTGGAGCTGAGGAGAACTAGATAAGCATGCAAAGCCCATGGGAAATTTGACCAGCATACATAAGTTATTTAAAGCACTGTAGGTTGCTGAAGTGCTGTAAAATACAATGCTTCAAGTTTAATACCTCATTTAATTTAAAGTGCTGTACTCATTTTTAAAGTGCTATAAAGCTGTGCACTTCTGTCAAGTCATGGCAATAAGGCACTTTAAATGGTGAAAAAAACAACTTCTATACATACCCTAAGTCTTCTACTTGCAGGTCCTGCAGTCTACATGCTGAAAAAAGGAACAACACTGCAAGCATGCTAGTCACAGAACTTTGCCTCTTTGGTGCATGGCCTCAACTGAGTTGCTAAAAAAATCCAAAACTTGAATTTGTACTGGCCAATTCTTTTGTTTCAAGTATGAAAAAAAAGTGTCTGTAAAGATGCCACTGAGAATACAGCCTTACAGAGAAATTCTGCCAGACATGCCCCTGCTGCTACAGCTCATGGTGATACACTGGGGAACCTGGATAAATGCAAGTTCCTATTTTACACTCTGCTTTGGGATTCTCTTATATACATATAAATACACACACACACGCACACACACAACTAAACAAACAAACAAACAAGCAAACAAAAAAAATCAGTAGTTTTGATGCCAGCAAGACAGCTTCCATCAGTGCTGCATAAATGGCTTCAAACAGCCCTACAGTCAGAGGGATCTTGTAATGAACAGAAACATGTGCTTTTCTGCTCTGCCACTGGCAGTCAAGGAATTTAAGATATGGGGCCTCTCAATACATGACTCCCTTGACCAAATCAAGGAGGTCAAAGAAAAATTCAACCCTATTCCACACGACGTACAAGCGAGAGAGAAATTGCAAAGGCTTTTGAAGAGGAACCTTGGATACAGAACACTTAGTTGTGATAAATTACTTGGATGATACTGGTCTGGAACTGCCAGAATAAGCACCAGCTGGCTCCCATGGTCAACTATTGCCCTGTATTATCTATGCCAGAGGCAGGCTGGATGCACGCACAAAGCTGCAGCCATGCCACACACAGTGCCTGCCTTGGCCAGACTGAGCTGCACTCAGCACCCATCCTGGCAGCTCTGGAACTGTGCCACACACAAGCCAGTCCAGGACCTGTGCTACACGCAACACGGGTCCTCAAGTGGTTGGAATGGGCAGTATGTGCAGTGCACATACCAAAGCAGGCACTATGTGTGGCACAGGCTGGATGGAGCAGGCACCATGTGCAATCCAGCTGCTGCTCTGGCTGGTCGGCCGCTCTGGCACCTGGTCCAGCCACTCTGGGATCCATGCCACACGCAGCATGGGTCACAGAGCAGCTGGAGCAGCTACTGGATCAGTTGTACTGAGAGAGGGGAGGGGGGTTGTAGGCCAGATCTGCTCTGTGGATTAGCCCTGTGCCACAGGCGTGCGCCTCTGCCCCATGTGGGTCTGATCAGACCCAGAGGCAGCACTGGGGGCTGGATGCTGGGGCTCTGTGGGTCAGATCCAGCCTGTGGGCCACATGTTTGACTCCCCTGCTCTATGGATATTGAGATACCATTCTGACTGAGGAGCACCACAAACTAACACCAAAAACTTTGGGAAAAATACTAGTTCCATATTATCAATCAAATTATTGTGCAAGCAAATAAATGGATGTACTACAGGCACACCCTAAAAGGTGCACAGAAGTGTTGCAGATGAAACTCTTTACTAGTTAAATGGACAATTATCAGACAGAACATGGTTAAACTTAAATTTGTTGGGGCGTTTCCCCCCCATTTCCCCTAAGTTTTGAAGACAGCAGAATGAAGGTCATAGTGAATATTTCTATCATTTTAAAGGCATATTTTATCACTTTTCAAAGTATAAATGCACCCCCTACTAAGCTTTGTTTCAAGGTAATTTGCATCATCCCAGATCCTCACAGGTGAGAGGTTCCATACCAGCCATGAACTTACTGCCCAGAGGAGTTTTCCATCTGTTGACTCTGCTGTGAAATCTGATGAAATATGAACTTTCATTTCTACCCAAGAGAACTTTTATAATCTTTTCCCCAATGCCTGATGAAAGGTGTTTGTGCCTGAAAGCCTGCAATTAATTTTTTTTTTTTTTTTTTTTTTTTTTTTTTTTTTTTTTTTTGCAAAAATCTTGTTGGTCTAATAAAATGTCATCTCTACTGTAAGTCCTGTTTGCCTCCCCCTAATAAGCTGGGTTTTTGGTTGTAGCTGTGTTGGTCTACTGACATAGGCAGGCATGGTTCTTTGGGTAGATGTGATATCTTTTATTAGACCAACTGAGTAATTGGAAATAAATTATTTGCAAGCTTTTGGGTGCAATCGCCCTTTGTCAGGCATAAGGAGTCTTTGCTGTTCTGGGATTCCAAGGAAGACTCCCTATGCCTGAAGAAGGGTGATTGCACCCAAAAGGTTGCAAGGAACCTTTTTTCCAACTGCTGTTTGTCTAGTAAAAGATATTGCATCTACTCAAAGAACCTTGCCTCCCTACTAAGCATATTTTTAGGGTTGTTGTGCATGTAAATCTTATGTCTAATAATCACAATGCAAACAAGCACAGTCTGCCAGGACAGAAGCAGCACCAGCAGCTTTGGGAAGGACTGAAAGAAAAGGGATGGAAAACTGCTCCAAAGTGCTGGCTCCTGCTCCAAATTCATCCTCACAGCAATATCTGAATGGACGTTGAACAGAGCTCACCAGCAGTCAAGGTGGAAGCGAGCTCCCAGGCTGAACATCCTGGGAACTTCAGTCCAGCATCTTAACGGAGCTAAATCACTGCCAGCAACAGCCTGTTCAAATTCATGTGCGCTCCCCTGCTCACTGCCACTTCAGAGCTGTCAGAGAAGACTTATAGCACGCTGCGTAATTAGCAGCTGGAGCACTGTTTGCCTGACAGCAATTGCACGTTGCTCTGTCAACAGGGCTGTGCGTCAGGCCTGCCGCTGTCAGTCACAGAGCCACAGCCTCCTCACCACCCTTCTGTCTGGGGGGAAAGGCAGTCCACAGTAGCCATCATCATCTCTTCACAAAGCGTGGGGAACCAGGGGGAGGATCCTTCTGTCACAGAAGCCAGCTGGGCAGTTTCACTCAGGCACAACAAAGGAACAAAGCACTGAAAGGAAGCGGCTGGCAAGTCCTCACAAAGTTGATCTTGGCTGTTTGGTGGTCAGGGCTATTTTCTTGGCAGTTGAGGCCACCAGAGCGACCCAGCCCCTAAGCCTGCAGGATGCACTAAAACCACTTAGTGCTGTAAGATGATGCCAGAGACATTTTTGGATTCAGGGCCAAAATCTTGGTGCAGGAATCCTGCCATTCCCAACCCCCATCTATGCCACCCAGCGTGTGTATTACCACAATGGAACCGGCTAGGACCAGCGTAAGAGGGCTGAGGTGGAATCGTTATGGTTTCCAGTTCTTTGGCACACACTTAGATGGGTTATGAAGGGGAAGAAAGGACAGGACTTCAGCAGTGTGGTATGTGGATATATTTTTCAACCATGCCTCCTACCTGTCTGGTTTTAGCAGATGTCTCTATGTAGGGGATCCCGTAACTCCTGGCCAAATCCTGCGCTTGCCGGGTCTCCACTGTCCGGGCTGGCAGGTCACATTTGTTCCCCACCAGCACCATGGGGACATCGTCTGAGTCCTTCACTCTCTTGATCTGCTCTCTGCAGAGACAGGGATGCCCAAAGGTGAGAAGAGGAAACACCAAGCAGAGGGAGCACAACGTTTCACATGTCAAAAAGGCAGTAGCAGACTGTTTCAGAGAGCTCCCGACAGCAACAGAGGAAAAGTCACTTCCAAAGGATGGTAACAGAGTTATATAAGATGATTTGGGTAGGGCTTTCAAAAACCGCCTAAATGATGGGGTAATTAAAAGAACAGATCAAAAGCCTTTTTCCTTTAAAAAAATATCCCTATTTAAAATGAAATATGAAATTATGGCAAACTACGTTAAAGCCTAAACAAAAAAAAAAGGGACTCAGGCATGCACATGGTTGCAGCTGAAGTTTTTACAGAAAGTCAAACCACTGAATTTGGGGAAGTGATTAACTAAACACCTGGGACCAGAAATACTGCTGAAATGATAAAGTTTCTTCTGGCAGCTATAGCTAGCTTCTTTTGCAGTGAGAATATTTTCTTTATTTTAAGTTAGTTCAGTTCAATAACTATATCAGTAAAAGAAAAAAAAACAAATGAGAAGAAAAAAAGCAAGAAAGCTTGCTTCCCTCTAATCTGTAAATACAAACAGGTACAAGAGGGTGTGATCTACTAGTTCTAAAATCTTGAAGGATATGGTGCTCAGTTCTTTCATTGCAGATAACTTCCTGTGGCTAATACATTACTTCAGGTTTAAACACAAAGCATCTTTTTTTCCTCATGTATCTAGAGCATTTAAATAGTTTTATTTAGTAATAATTTTTTTTAAATACTAATTTGCAGCATTTGATCAAATTCTAATTTCCATCCAAGAACAGTTTGGTACAAGTCATGAATTGGAAAAAAAAAAAAAAAAATCAATCATTTAGTAAATAAATGTCAGTCACAATTTTCTAAAAGTGTAAAACAGAGCCCAAAAGAATCACATTAAGCTAAAGAACTGCTTAAATGTGTGTATGATTTTCCCTATCCCAAAGGACATATGAAGTACCACATCTAGTGTAAAGGCTGTATTTAGTAGAAAATCAACATATCTTAATAGCTACCAACCAATGAGAATAAGCTCATTGTTTAGGAAAACAAGACTGAAAATCTATTACCTAAATCACAATTTAAAAAACGGTGATTTTAAAATCACTTTGATTTCATCCAAGCCACTCCATAACGGACTCACGTCCACTAAGTCCCAATGAAAGTCAAATCTGAACTCCAATGAGGTGCTCTACAAAAAAATCCCATGTCTTGTAGTTTGGTTCTTATACATTAGTTCATTCTTATATGTCAGTACATAGCAGGTTACTATGTTCTTTAAAAAAAATGATTACCCAGGGCATGTGTGGTACTAGAAGGCAAGCAACAGAGGTGAAGCTGCCCCTTCAGCTCCAGGGGCAGAAAAAAAAAGACGGTAGGGCTATGCTGTTCCTAGTCTGGATGTGTGTGGCACAAGGTCTCAAAGGTTATCTGAGATTAGCTCCCACTATCAACAAAGCTCCAGCCAGGAACAGCACCATATCTCCAGTGTCTATGGACACAGAAACATCTCATATGTCGGGGCACGAGTGAAAGCCTCAGTTACTCATGGAAGATAAAGCAACAAATGTTGAGCCCAGTGACAGCAGCCAGTAGCTGGGGTCAGCTCACTGATCTATGGAGGAAAATGGTCAGAACCTTTAGCTGATGGATTTCACTCCATTTTTTTCCAAAGCACATGACTTTTCCCTCTGTTACTCACTACCCAGCTGGGAAAGCTGATAAATGATCTAAATACAAAGCATTTCTCTCATTTCAAGCAACATATTGTTGCCTCTTCTTTTAATTATTCCACCCTGGATTCTAGAATTCATTCAGGATGGTCCCTAATGTCCCACAGGCCACAGCTGGGAACAGAGCACAGGAGTGAGTCAGTCACAGATATGCAGAAACAGGGGAAACTTGGTCACAGGTGAGGAGGGAGATGGAAGAGACTTGTAACATATTACTACATAAGACAAAGTCCACAGCTGGCCCTAGCAGCAAACAAGGACTTAGGGGCACTGGTAAGACTGGAATAGACTTGCTAACAGAAGTCAGACTTGGGCTGCTGTAGTCATATATCCAGATGAGCTGGAATGAATGAATGATGGGCAGCACTCTGCCGTTGTATTCTTGCATTTAAAGTTGTGGCTGTTCAACGCAGTGACCAGGGATGGAGCATGAGCACAGAATCCTTCCCTTTTGGAGGCCTGATCCGGAGAAGTGGAATAGGTCAGAAACCACCATTGCTCTCCTTCCCAATGCCCCAAATTGCTTGCTGAATGAACTTTGTCTGGTGCTCCACCCAGCACAGAAAGCCTCCTCAGAGGCGGCTTCTGAAGTGCCTGTGGGCTGATAGAGCTGCCAGGGCTTCCCACTTCTCTGGCAGCAAGGCATGTAAAAGAGCTGCTCTTTGGCCAGGGAAACATGCTTACAAAGAGCACCACTCCCACTTCCTGTTGCAGATCACTTACTAGCTACAATGCCAAACCCCTCCTGCCCCCAAAGAGAAGACTTTGGGGGATGGCATAAGGCAGCTTGTTATAGTAAAAAATACCTAGGGGCAGAGCCAGGCCCCATAAACACATTCTCTCCAGCCTGGGGCAGCACTCACTGCGTGGGCAGCTAGAGAACAGCTCAGCATTGCTCCAGCAGCAACATCTATGGGTGACTCTGTTTGGATCTTTATTCTACTTCAGGTTTGGGGGTGGGAGGAATCAAGCATATGCTGTTTGTGCATTAGACAAGACAGGTCTATTTGTTATACAGGTACACAGTTCCTGGGGTGACCCCAGACACCCCAGGAACTGCAAGCCTCCCTCAGTGGCTTCCTCCTGCCTCCTCAATTTGTCTGTGGGAAAAGTCATGAGAAAACAGAAACTGGAGTTGTAGGCCAAAGGTTGGTAACCGCGGTGTCAAGGGAGGACACTGAGCAGAGAGTTCTAGCTAGCACCCACTATCCCTTGAACGTATCCAAGGAATCAGTGTATACCGTCTGGTGGAACTCTACCCAGGGACACAGACGGGCAAGGGAACAGAAGACAGCCCCGCAGTTGCTCAAGTGCCACCCCCAAAAACAGCACCTCCTTCCTAGTCTGGCAAATCAAGAGCTTGGCCAGGGGCAGGAGCAGGTTGACCAGAAGGACTCTGCACTTCGTGGGCCTATGGATGAGGTTGACTGTGTGGCCTAGAGGCCCCGAGTACTAGTCCCAGATCCGTCTCTTGGGCACATCACCATCCTCTCTGTGCTTTGCCTACATCTCTAATCTATTTAGATTAGACTGTAAGATCCAGTGCAGGGACTGTGTCTCAGGGTGAGCATGTACATACAGAGTGCTCAACACAACAGTACCTGATCCTGACCTCTGTGATACTTGGACAGAGCTGGGAGCTGTAGGAGCGTTCCTCTCAGATGCTCCAAAACCCTGTGCCCCTCCTCATGCCCAAGCCAGCTCTCTCAGCCTTCATGGATGGCAGGAGACGCCAAGATCAATTTCACTAACAGAGCGATTCCATTAATTAGAGCAGGGAGGGAAGGGATCAGCTCTCTCTCTAGTCACCATAAACACAAACATTACATTACCAAGTCCCCTAAGGCTGCCAGCAAGCCCCTCAGATGGGTTTTTATTGGAGTCACTAACATTAGCCGTCTGCTCCTGCTCTTCCCTGGGGCAGGGCCGCTGGAGCTAATAGTCTGTGCTGGCAGCCACCACTTCCACAGCAGGGACCTGGTCTTAAAAGGGGAGGTGGGCACAGCACAGCCTCCCCTTCAGCAAGAGAGGTGGCATAGTGCCTTGCTGGTGAGGAAAAGGGCATCACATATACTGACCTATACTGGTGAATATCTTCAAAGGACTTAGTATTGTTAATGGCAAAGACGCACAGGAAGCCCTCCCCTGTCCTCATGTACTGGTCTCGCATGGCGCTGTACTCCTCTTGTCCTGCCGTGTCCAAGATGTCTAACAAACAGGTTTCTCCATCAATGACTACCTGTTTTCTATAGGAATCCTGCAGAGCCAGGAGAGAGAGAAAGAGAGAGAGAGAGAAGCGTTAAGGAGAGATCAACTAAGGAGTGAATACCTGCTTCTTGTGCCCTGGGTTTAAAACGCGAGCAACAAGGAGTCCCACCACCTGTAGCAGATGCTGGTACTGATGTCACAAATACCACCTGCCCCAAACATGTTTGGATTTAGCAGCCTTGATTCTATGAGGCCAGGACTAGCAAGGAAGTGGTGCGTTGGTATGCGGTGAAGACCAGAACTGCAGACATGCTGGGGGTCAGGGTTGTTGTGTGCTGGGTGGAGGCTCATGACTGAATTAGCAGGAGGTCCTGCTGCCTGTGAGGACAGTGGCAAAGCTGTACAGGCAGCAGCTTACACAACCACTGCAGGCCCCATGCCTGGCTCTGGGCAGCATTAAATAGCTGACTCAATCCCTATTTTAAAAAAATGGCAGGAGAAAATAAAAACTAAAGGGAACAGCAAAACAAGTTTCCCCTCTGCTGCCAAAGCAGCGGCTAATACAGCCTCTGGCCTGTTCCTCTAATTTACAGTGTTGTCTCCTGGCAGACAAGGTGCGTCTTTGACCAACGCCTCCCACCTTTAGACAACTATTTTCCTAGCTTTATTTAGTACAGGCTAATCCCTCCTGATGCCTCCCTTCCTGAGGGAGGTGCAAGGGCCGGAAGTGGTTCGATCGACTCCTGCAGCCACACCCAGGGACATAGAAATGGGTAAACAGAGCGTGGATACGTGGTGGCTAGAGTCTATGTGAGGTATCATTGATGCCTCCAACACTCCCATTCGCAATGCTCTACAACAGTCCTTATTTAACCAGTTATGGAAAACTGGGGATGGAAAATCATCTAGGGCAGCCCTTGGCAGCATGGCTACTCCCTAAGGGACACCCTGTACAGTAACGCATCCAATCTAGTCTTACATGTCCCTGCTGATGGGGCTCCCACCACCTGCCCTGGTACCAGAACAATGGTTCTCCACCTCATCAAGGCTCATGGCACCCCTCGTTAAGACTCAAAGCACCCAGCCCTCCTCTTAGCTCTCACTTGCTTTCTGATCATAGAAAAATAATAGAGCATTATTTTTCTACTGCAAAGAACTCAAAGACCCCAACAGATCAGGATGTTTTTGACCCTGAGGATATCTATTTGGAACCACTGGGTTTATCTTGTGACTCACGCTTGCACATCTAACAGTGCTAACACTGCATGGTGCCCTGGAAAGGATCTCAAGGCATCCCAGGGTGTCATGGCACTGTGGTTGAGAACTATGGGCTTAGAACATTTCAGTGTTAAGGATTTTCCTGATGTCCCCTTCTTAAAGCCTGTCACGTTACTGCTAGCTTGTTCCTTGAGCCTGCGAGAAAATAGTTTGAGACCTGCCTTAGGTCGACTTCTATTCTCTGCTTTCCCACAGACTTTGTGGTGACTTTGGGCAAACTGCTTTGGCTCTCTGCACCTCACTTTCCCACCTGTGAAATGGGGGTAAAGTCCTCAGTCATGATAGGCAGATAAGTCTATTAAAGATTCTGGAGTTTAGATGCAACAGTGTTGGGGAGTTGTAGATAGAGCCCAGGGAAACCAAGGTTTTCAGAAGCTACTAAGTGCTCTAGGATACGCTCAGCACTTTCAAAATCCAGCACCTCCACTTGGGCACCCAAAATCATGCCTATTTCTCCCTTTTGCCCAAGGGGTTACTGTATCAAAGAGTCCCAGAAAAGAAGGGTTAAAAGGGTCCTTAGAAGATCATCTACTCCAACCCCATGCTCAAGGTAGTATCATCCCCATCTGAACCATCCCATTCTTAAACTACACAAATCAATCCTGATGCAGAGCTACAAGACATATTGCCCCAAAACACCAAGAGCACCCTATCCTACCACAGGTAAAGCAGGATGACAAGGGCTGTCAGTGTCCAGCAACTACAAGTGCTGTTAAAATGCACGTAAGAGATCCCAGGAAGGAGGCCATGTCCCCCATCACAGAGGAAGGGGAAAACCCTACAATGTATACCAATCTGAACACAAGGTAATTAATCTGATGCTAGGTGGAAGGGTTACCCAGGAACCTCTAGGCTTTAGTCCTAGCAGGACCAATCCAAAATCCCCTTGTCCCTGTAGTAAGAGTATGGCAGCAAATTCTACATTGAAGTTTTCAAACTGATTTTAAGTAGAACACTTTTCTCACAAACTTTTTTGAAACTCTCCCTGGGAAAGGTATTTCCTACAATAGGTTTCTGCCCAAAGTTATTTTGTTTGCAACCATCAAAAGTTATGTAACATTACCCCCAACATATATACAGACTTCCCACTATAAAATCGATTTCTGCTATGCTTTTTTCACATGGAGAACATATGAAAATTGTAATGACCACTCTCAAAGGGCATCTGTTACTACTTTTTGAAAAGCACCTCTTACGTGACATCACCACATGTCCTCCCTGCAGAGGCTAACCACAGGGGCTGGTGCTACAACAATTTGGATGGACAGAATTGTAACATCTCATGGGAGCTGTGCAAACAACTTAAACTCTCTCCCTGCCAGTCCAACTTCCAACACAGCCCCACACCTTCATAGCAAGAGAAGAAGAAAATCATGGACATAGAAAAAAAATTATAGCTCTAGGTTCTCCTGTTTAAAGGATCTTTCTGCAATTTTGTTTGTTCCACATTCTTAGAAATCCTAGACTGAGTTTAAAATTAAATTTAAAGGGTCTACAGCAACAATTTTCAACCTTCTTAGACTGAAGACACAACTTGATTCAAGGCACCTCTCTTCACACTCCAGGCACCATTAGGAAAATGCCATCTCTTAGTTTTCACTTGTTTTTGACTTCAGAAAAATAATAGAGAAATTTTTCTGTTACAAGGAACTCAGAAAGACCACAACAAGTAGAAATGGTTTTGACATGATGGATTCCGCTTCGAAATGTATGGGTGTATCTTGTGAATCATGTGCAAATGTTTGCATACCAGACTGTGCTCATATTGCATGGCGCCCTTAAAAGGATCTTGCAGTACCCTGGTTGAGAATCACAGGCGTAGGGTCCCCAGGTGCTAAAAGGGGCAGTAGCCTGTTGGCTAGACTTTATCCCGATCCTGGGAAAGAATAAGTTTCTAGCTAAGCAGCAGCAACAGCAAAGGGCACTGACAGCATCAGACTGTAGATAAAGCTAATGAACTTAAGACGGATTCCTGCCCTGTTTGTCACAGTAAGGAGAACAACTAGTAAGGGTGAATTTCATTCCCCTCTGTGCACCTAAATGACTCTTTTGGCCCTGCCTTCTCAGTGTGGAAATGTAACCATGACTAAGCATGCTCAGCAGGCTCTGCACTCACTGAGTATGTACACGTGTGTAAATCAGGAAGAGAGGCTCCTCCCTGTGTTTTAGCTACAATAGTTGAGTGGTTATTGCAATTACCCAAGGAGCAAGAGACTTGGGCCACAGGTCAGACATTACCCACAGCCCTCTCCAGTGCTCCTTTTGAAGCTGAGCTACTGCCTCTCACATTCAATAGTCATTCCCCCTGGAAAGACCTGAAACCTGAGTCTCTGTGATCCAAAAATTCAGAAGAATTCAGAGCTGCTTCACTGTGACCTTCTCAATAATCCTCTCCAAAAAGAAAAGGTTGAAAACAGAGCAGTAACCAAAGAGCACAGCAGTGTTGAGCAATTGCTTGGCTTCCAGCCAACCACTCAGCCCCCAGAGAGGTATTTGCATTCCCAATCAATAACATGTCCAAAGCCTCCCTGACAGTTTTCACTAGCCAGCAGCAGAGATTTGGCCTCTGTGGTCTTGGCCCACAGTTCTGCCACTGCATCCACAGGTAAAAATCAGGGGGAAACCTGCAAACATGGGTCGCTTGCCTCTGGAAGTGGCCTCACCAATGCATATCTAAACGGAGCTTATCTACAAAAAACTCACAGCTGGAAGTGTCCCTGAGCACAGAGGATCTCAGTTCCCAGTGGTGTTCACCACTCAGACAGGGCAGGCAGTGCCACAGCTGGATCTGGGGGACCCAACAGTGGAGGAGAAACTCTTCTAGACCTCACCACAGCAAGGTAATGGGGTATATTTGGAGCAAGTTTTCTATAGCCATTTTCTTTCCTTTGTCAACGGACATCCGCATAGTAAGGTGACTTATAAGGGCAATGCCTCTAGGGGCCATCATGTTGGTATTCAATCCTCCTAAATTAAACAGTCCATTCTTTCACAACCATTTCCAGCCTCCTTTTAAGCACTGGTAGTAGCAGGATAACATGAGTAAAAGTCTGTGTAGGATGGGTCATGATTACCTAGATCAGTGGTGTTCAACCTTCTTGTCCATGGGCCTGATGAGCAGTGCCCAGTCTGTCTGTGGGCTGGATCTGGCCCATAGGCCTGATCCAGTGCACAGGGTGGGTGCACAAGGGCCAATCTGGCCACATGGAGGGGCTTGGAGGAAGGGCGGCCCAGCCCCAATCTGGTCATGCAGGGGCAGGGAGCAAGGCCTAGCCCTGACATGGCTTTGCAGGGCTTGGGAATTTGGCAGCATGGAGGGGTGGCAGTATGAATTGCCACTGCTCCCCCACCGCCACATTTCCTGACCCATGGGGAGCCCCATGGACTAGATGCCATGGCTCTGCAGGCTAGATTTGGCTTGCGGGCCAGGGGTTGAGCACTGTGGGGGGCCTGCGGGTTAGGGGTTGACCTAGATCTTTCACTGACTCACTTCTAACAATGTTCCTTGGCATGTGTCCAGAGGACAAATCTCTCACTGCAGAGCAGTCACACTGAGTTGAATTTCAGAAGGTAGCCCTGCTGTCAAGGCAGGATACTCAGGAACAGGAAGGTTGAAATTTTGATTGGGTATCCAAAATCTCAAAGAGAAACCTGGGTAACTCCTGAGTTTACGTGGAACATGGGGGCATCCGAAAAGGTCTGTAAAGATTGCTAAATGAGCTGGGACCTCATTTGGAGTTTGTGACCCAAAAGCAGAAGAGTTTCTTGTGGTTTACACAAATTCACAGAAGTGTAGGACTGGAAGGGACCTTGTGAGATCATTGGGTCCAGCCCCCCCGCGTTGGGCAGTAAAGACTGCTGGGGTCAGATGACCCCAACAAGGTGTGCATCCAGTCTCCTTTTGAAGATCTCCAGGGTATTTGCTCAGCTGATTTCTTTTAATTATGCCAGTTTTAGTGATGCCAGTTTTAGAACAGTTGTTTTTACTACTACTTAAGCTCTGCATATGTAATAATTACAACCCTATTTTTTTCAAAAGATTTTAATGTATGGATTGAAAAGATGTCTATTACTTTCTGAATAAGCATGCTTATTTCTTTAAAAAATACTTTCACACCCTTCACTGAAAATATTTGGCATTTTTTCCATGTGTGATGGCGTCAGAGTATCTAAGGTTCTGAGGAGGTATTAGCAGGAGATTTAGGATAGAAAAAAGAATGCACTTTTTTCTGCCCAGCTTGGACCAAAAACGCCATTGAGATTTCTTTACCTGTTCACTTTCAGCTTCATCCCCTCCCCTAAGCCAGCCATTACCACTGGTGACTCTCCTATAGCCGGCTGCCAAACTATGAAGCCACAGTTAAAACAGTGGCTGGTGGTGCTTGACAGTACCACCAAGGTGTGAAAGTACATGGCAGACCACTAGAGCAAGGATCCCAACAGCCTTCACTTCCACCTGTTGGGAGATTTTCCACCTTGAAGAACACCCATAATGTCCGACCCCTATTACCACTAACGATCACAGAAAGGGTTTCAGTAAGAAACAACAAAATGAATATTGAAAGCTCATAAAGGCAGTCCCACATGCAACAACCCAAACCAGAATGGCTGAGGGTGTAAACAGATATTGCATTTGTACTGCCCTAAAAATGTTTAGGGTGGCACAAACGCCAAACAGATGTCCATGTCCCTTGTCACAGCACAAATGCCCCCAAAGTGTGACCGTGACATAGGTGGTATGATTTTGTGCTGCTGTTTTGCAGCTGATACCTATTGGCTTCAAGGCAGGAAAGCAGCAGGCAGCCCGAAGCTGCCTATGCTCTCCAGTCACCCTGGGTGGGCACTCCTGGGGTTTCAGGGTCCAATCCTGAACACCCTGGGAAGCCCTAGGAGTTCTCTCTCTTATTCCCCCATTCAGGATTCCCCAGGCATATATTAACACTCTGGGTCCTGGGACTGCCAATCAGCTGACTGGTGGTCCCAATCCTGGGACCATACCAGAGCAAGTCTGAGACTCTGGGCTGGTGTTTTTCCAAACAGGGAAGCGCTGAATTTCCTCTCTAGAAGAGGAGTGCCCAGGGATTCCCCAGGTGCATGTCTCTGCAAACAGGGAAACCCAGAGTTACTCTGATAGCAAAGGGGTGCCCGAGAATTCTCTGGCCACTCCTCTGCTAGCAGAGAAACCTGGCTTTCCCCCACTTGCAGAGGGGCACCCCCACAGGATCAGGCAGTGGCCACTCCCAGGAAGTGTCAGGAGCCCAAATTCGCAGGACAGCGGGCAAGGTCCATTTTGTCCAATGAAATGGACTGGCTGTGCTGGACACACCCTAGCACAGCTGATCTGCTTCATTTGGCAACATTTGTATATACCCTGAGCAAAATGCAAAGCTCCATGGGTCAGGTTTAGACTACAAGAATTGTTCCAGCAAGCTGGGAAGACTGACTTGGATCCTCTAGATAAATCCAGTGTGAACTGAATGTGGTATGGACATGTCGCAGATGGGACGAGGTGTCCTTGAGCAAGAAGGGACTCTAGACCCAAAGTTCTCCTGAAGTTGGAGTTGCACCCTGTTGCTTGATCTCCTAGCAACTCCACTCCAGCACAGGAAGTGCAAGAAAGAGGCTTGTTGGGCTTGCTTGAAAGGGCCCTGCACAGCGATTTTCATCTATGGCAGCAGACTTGTGATGAGGGAAAAGAGAGGCAGCTGACCCATAGGAAAGAAGCTGAAGACTCCTCAGTCAGGAATGCCCACCAGATCACAGGTTCCTCTAGTCCTGGATACTGTCTCTAGATAAATCCATATCTAGAGA
>NW_017729025.1:154904350-154905664 GCF_001723915.1 Gavialis gangeticus | reverse complement strand
GCAGACTTGTGATGAGGGAAAAGAGAGGCAGCTGACCCATAGGAAAGAAGCTGAAGACTCCTCAGTCAGGAATGCCCACCAGATCACAGGTTCCTCTAGTCCTGGATACTGTCTCTAGATAAATCCATATCTAGAGATTTATCCAGTTACTGCTTACGCCCAGTTATTCAGAGGAACACTGAAAAAAATACCCTATTATAACGCTAGCTAAAGGCCATGGGGAGGCATTACATTCATAGCACAACAGAAGTCAAGGGGGCAGATGTGCACACCCCTTGTAGAGATACAAAAATGTTCCTGGATGAAATGGGAACTTCTCTGTAGCGCTACGTTCTGCAGCGTCATGTAGAATGAATAAATCACAGAGCTACAGGGTGGTCTCTCAGTCCTCCAGCATCCCACAGTGCTCCGCTCTCCCACTCCCCCTCCAAGGGGGGAAAAGAGGGAAAATGGAGTGGACAGTTAATGAACATGCCCAGGTCTCACTGGGGCTGGGGCGTGGGGAACCGAGCTGCAGCCTCCCTGTGCCCCTAACAGGGACTGCTGCAGGTTCCATGAGAGCCTGCCACCCCCAGGCCAGGCTGTCAGTAAGTGTGAGACAGTCACCAGGCTTGCATACAGGGAGAAGAGCTGCAGCCCATTCTGGACTGGAGGCTGCTGTTCTGCTCATCCTGGGCAAGGCCAGCCCCAGTCCCACCACTCACAACCAACCTGGTCAAGGGTGGAGAGTGGACAGCAGCTATTTCCCATATCCCACAGGGGCAGCAGGCTGGCATGCTTGGGCTCTCTGACCGGCTCCCTTTCCCCAGTTGGTGGAAAGAAAGGGTATGGATCAAAGCAGCAGAGTCAAGCAACCCCTATTACCCCCTGGCTGGAGAACAGGTCTCTGAACACCTTTGCAGGAACTCTGTAGCTCTCCACCTGGGAGAATGGGAGGTGCCCACACTAGGGTTGCATGGATAGAGATTTTGGGGGCCAATAACCGATAGCAATTTTTTAAGGAGGCCCCAGCCGATACCAATCCGATTCCTGATACAGCTGTGTGCAGCTGGTAAGTTTGTTGTGCCCGGGGGTGGGGAAGGTGGAATAAGGATTATGGAGGGGCTGCAGCCACCCCAAATTTTGCCGTAGTCCTCCCTTAGCCCTCTCCCAGTGCCACCACTACCCACCTCAAGCACAGCCCCCACATGCCAGAAGCACAGCTCTGAGCATGGCTCCCATGCACCACAAAGAGCCCAGCGCAGCCCCAGCCCGCAGCTGCAGGCTCCCCCTCCCACCCCGCACAGGTCTGGGGCACTTGCCCCCACCTCCCAT
>NW_017729025.1:154901439-154904257 GCF_001723915.1 Gavialis gangeticus | reverse complement strand
TGCCCCACTCCCTCCCTCACTGCAGGGGCCTTGATCTGCATCCCCATGCCCCTTCCCTCCCCCATCCCCTTCCACCACAACAGACTTAACAGCTGCATGCAGCTCTTCAAGCTGCTGGGCGGTGCTCCTTGCCACCTATGTGCTACACTGTGGCTGTGTGCATGCACGGGAATTTATCAGCCAAATTATTGGCCGCATCAGGCCAATTTCTGATATAGTTAATTTTCTTTATATTGGTGCCAATCTGATATTGGACTGACGTACTGGTGCACCTCTAGCCCACACCTTTGTAAACCTCTTGTAGTGCTGTATTTCTGTAGCGCTTTGAAATGCGGTGGCACTTGTAGCACAACAAATGCATGCCTGTCCACAGCCAGAGATGGGCATTGTGCTTTATTTTGGAAAGCGGGGGTTGCTATTGAAAGGGGATTCCTTCCCAACACCCACAGGTTCATGCCCCGAAGCCAGCCCTCTTCTCTCAGCCTGCGGGATGACAAATGATCATTGTCAGTCATGAAATCATCCAGCTCTTTCTGAAATCCTGCCATTGTATGTAGCCTAATTTTAGCCCAGGCAGCGAATAATGCAGGTTGAATGCAGCAATTCTTCATGGAGAGCTCTGTTGCTACCTTTTGTCCTCCAGGCTCCCCCCAGCCTGTGTCAGCTGTTTGTGTCATACTCATTTAACCTCGGTCATATCAGCTGCGTGTGCACCCAATGCAGCGGTCTTCCTACGCCACAGCATAACCACACTTCAGCTGTGTTTGCACTTTCATTCCTCCCACTCTGCCTCCCTGTTTGTAGTAGTGCATTCTGGGAGGCAGGCAAAGGGCAGTAGTTCAAAGGTCATGTGTACAGACTGCAGAGCAAGACATCTTGAGGACTTCTTACTGCACAGAGAGCTGGGCCAGGGGGTGGGGGGAAGGAAGAAGGTGGTCAGACCCACCGCATTACACACATGGTCAGCAGTCCTGTCCACACAGCAAAAAGCAGCAGGTTGAACCCCTTACAAGAAAGCTATCTCCAGAATGCAAGGGGCCCTGGCAAGAATGACATAGGACCACAACCCTCAAGTACCACATGGAAGAAACTAGCAACTCTGTTTACAGGCTTCCCACCGTGCAATCCAAACAGGCCTCTGGGGACTAAAACTGATTCCAACGTCAAAGGGACAGGAACCAGGGGCAGTTGAGGGCAAACCCAGGACAACAAGACAGGAAACAAGCATCTGGCATTTGCACGCTGTAGCTGCACTTTGCTTTTCCTGAGGTTCTAGGAGGGGGGGCTCTCTTTAGCAGCTTTTAAGCCTCTCATCCTCCCACCTTCTCATGACAACATCCCCATCCCCTCAAACACCCTGCACATCCCTTTGCAGCACAGACCTCCTGCTCCTCGAGAATGATAACGAAGCAAATCAGATGCTTGAGCTGATATATAAAGAAGTCCCAGCTGTGGATGCCTAAATGGTTCTCCCCCGGTGGCTCACCACCCCCACCGCCATCAGCCACCACTGCAAGGAGTCAGGAACACATGGCTGTGATGTAGCAGTCCCTCTGGCTCTCCCTCAAGCTATGCTAGTCCTGGCAGAGCTGCGCAAATCAGTCACACAGAAACTCAAAAGGACCAGGGGAAAGCATGAAAAGATAACCCCGTGGACGGGACATTCCCATGGGGCAAGAGAGGTGGCTGCTCTGCCTAGTGCGAGGTGACTTGGTTCCAAAGATGGAGCCCAGGCAGGCTGGGAGCTCAGGCTCACTGCCCCTCACTCAATTCCCTTTCAACAGACAGCCCTCCTCAGATACACGGGGTGAGAGGCCTGTCTCTCCACCACCCCAGGCAGCTCCTTTCTCAGTGCACCATTAAATATTTGTGGCTCCTTTATGAACACAGCCTGCATTAAATTCATCTTCAACAACTTCAGCAGTAGCAGGGTCAAGGCTTCTATACCATATCAGTGTATTTATGTTCTACCCTATATGGGGGTATTCAATTTGCTGGGCCCTGGAGGCCGGATCCAGACCATGGGGCTTCTCACAGGCTGGAACTGGACCTCAGGGCCTCCTGCAGGCTGGATGACCTATAAGCGGTGGCAATAGCATTAAGTCGCACCGCTGCTGGAGCCACTGTTTCAGCACAACTCTGGAACCAAGCGAGTTAACAGCTCTGCCCCTTGCTGTCCCTTTCCCCTTGCTGTCTGTTTTAGTCACTGGGGGGCAACTAAAAACCCCAATTTTGGCAGCAGGTGAGGTACAGGAGAGCAGGGTGGGGAGCGGTGTTAGCTCCCTGGTTTCCAGAGCTGCGCTAAAGCAGCAGAAATTACTGCTGCCACTGCGGGGCTCCAGCAACCATGGTTACCAGTGTCGTGGGCTATATCCAGCCCACAAGAAGTCCTGTGGATCAGATGACCCACCCATGCAGACTGGGTCAAGCCAATGGGCCATATGTTTGACACCCCTGCCCTACACGCTACAGCACTGCCTTCCATTTTGCTAGCAAGCTAAATAGCAAGAGTCAAGCTCCTGTGTATTATTCAAAGGGCATTAATCAAAAGAGGATAATAAGAGCTTGTGGGGCATGTCTAAGTCCTCAGCAGACACCCAAGCACATCCTAAATCCCCACTAAATTAGAGCACATTTGACAGAGGCCTTGGACTGAAAGAGAAGGAGGGAGGGCTTGAGGGTCACTGGCAAAGCTATAAGGGGCCCTAGGACAGGGAGAGCAGGGGGTTGCCAGTCATGGTAGGCTGCACTGGCAAGATGCCCTACAGCACTGTGTAAGGCAGGGGTGGGTAAAATGTGGCCCGCAGGCCAGATGCCA
>NW_017729025.1:154885754-154896439 GCF_001723915.1 Gavialis gangeticus | reverse complement strand
AATCCCCACTAAATTAGAGCACATTTGACAGAGGCCTTGGACTGAAAGAGAAGGAGGGAGGGCTTGAGGGTCACTGGCAAAGCTATAAGGGGCCCTAGGACAGGGAGAGCAGGGGGTTGCCAGTCATGGTAGGCTGCACTGGCAAGATGCCCTACAGCACTGTGTAAGGCAGGGGTGGGTAAAATGTGGCCCGCAGGCCAGATGCCACCCACCAGGCCATTCTATCCAGCCCGCGGGGCCCCTAAAAAATTTAGAAAATTTATATTTATCTGCCCCTGGCTGCCTGTTATGTGGCCCTCAAAGGCTTGCCAAAACTCGGTAAGCAGCCATCTGCCCGCCTATCTCTGGTGTAAGGGCACAAAAGGAACCAGCCCTGGAGGCCTGGCTGTGAAGCCAGATGGTCAAAGTGCTCTCTCTGCATATTATCATGGAAAAGAAGGGGAGAGCCATCCACCATGGAGGGAGGAGGATGGGGGGAAGCAGAGCTCTGCCCAGCACCTTTACTCTCTGGCCCAGAGCACAGGCAAGATCTCCCTTTCCTACTGGGGAGGTGCATTCTCAATCCAGGCACTTTCCTGGAAAATGACCTGGAGTAGATTTCTAAGAAAACGCAGGAGCTTCTGGAGCAATGGTCCCGCCCCAGAGGCGGGATGTGAAATTCTGCTGTACGGAGAACTGAACAGGAAGGCAGAACGCCACAGCACAGACTTGCCGAGTCACCTTCTCCTTCAAAGGGATTTCAGCAAGTGGGAGGGGCAGGGAAAAAGAAACCTTTGGTGTATGTGGCAGTGCAGGACAAATATTTTTTCAAGCAAATAATTCAGCTGCCCAAAAAATTGACCCTCTGGGTTGATCCGAATCATTTGTACCAAATGCAGCAAATATAGCCGAAGCCACACAAGTGGCTGGAGGAGGGTTCAGGTTCAAGGCTGGGATTCAGGTGATCCAGCTTCAATTTACTGCTCTGCCACAGACTTCCTATGTGATCAAGCCAATCCATCTGCCTCAGTTCCTCCAGTGTAAAATGTTTAATGGTCCTCCCTGTCTCCCACCCTCTGCCTATTTCGATATAAGTTTTACTCCAAGTTCTTCCAGATAGGGGCCATACAGACAATACCTACCACAAAAATTTCTATCTGGGCCCTTTAGACATTACAACAATGATAATGGTGCTAGCAATAGTTGTGTTTGAATACATCTGTTAGCAGGGTTCCGGTACAGTTTCCTTGAGTAGCACAGATAGGGGGTTTTGTCTGAAAAGAATGATACAAAGCTGTGTTATAGCTGTGTTATGGATTCCCAGGGTAACCTGGCTATTGTTAGCACAGTTTTAGCCACAGCATGGATGGGATATAAAGTTATATAAAAAAACCCTCTTTGGTTACAATGCTGGCACCCAGCAGCACTTCATCTCTGGTGGAGGTATCATTATCACTGCTAGTACTATCAGCCTGCAATGGTGGCAGCAATAGAGAAAGAAGGATGGATTTAAAGCAAGAGGGAATGGCTAACAATTTAAATTTCTATGGAAGAAATTCAGACTCCCAAGTTTGAAAACCATGACCAAGCTACCTTAAGGAAGACCCAACCATTGGCTACTTCCTGAGGCAGGGTACTGAGCGAGCTGGACTAAGTGATACAACTTGCCCTTTGTCATTCTCCTTAATTGGACCACACATGAAAGCCAGCCCCACAAATCAGCCCTTTTTCTATCTTATGCTGAATGCACGGTATCTTTTTGGTCTGTGAGAGTGCAAAAGCACCAAGTCCCAGAAGACAGTAACAACCTACTGGGGAAGATAAAAAGGAACACTGGCTTTAGCCTACCTACAGCCTTAAGCCATTTTACAGAGTATGCAAATCCTTAGAAACGAAGTTAAATATCCACTTTTCCTCACAATTACAAAAAGAACTCAGTTATCATGTAAAATATAGACAGCCTGATGTAAGTAGGATAGTTCCCTACTCCCTGAAGGATGAATTGCTACTTGGAAGCAAAGCAGTTCTATTTTGGTCAGGATCTCCCAAAGCCCCATCACACAGCATCACTCCAAGACCCTCGAAAGGGTTAGAATCATAGAAAAGTAGGGCTGGAAGAGACCTCCAGAAGTCATCTAGTCCAGCCCCTTTGCCTGAGGGGCAGGATCATCCCTATCCAAACCATCCTTTACAAATCCATAATCTAACCTCTTAGTTAAACTACCGCCAAAAACCTGACGCAACACAAGACAATACCCTAACCTGCCACAGGAAAAGCAGGATAACCATAGCAGCCAGCATCCTCCTTCTCTAAGAGGTTAATCACTTTGTGCATATAAATAGAATTTGAAGACAATACCACTGTTATAAGCTCCTGTACAGGGCTTGCCATCCATGTATCCCAAAGCACTTTTGAAATGTGGTCAAGTACTGTATTTACTCAAATACACAATGAATGCCCCCCCACCCCCAACTGGCATAGGGAAAAAAATCCCCTTGTCTTATAATCACATGCAAGGAAATCTTGCTAAGGACATTGTCTATATTAAACTGCTGCCAAAAGCAGCATGTGCTCAGCAATGGAAACTGACTATGAAGTTGATTAAATGCAGCCAACGCTGAACATGACTATAAAAACACATGGCCTACAATGCACAAACATGCTGATGGGAACTTTATTTATATTTTGAACTTTTTCAAGGCCAAATCCATTCCAGATTCAGTTGGGTAAAGCCCAATAGTCAAGTTCCAAAATTTGACTGAGCAAAGCTCAGTTGTCAAGTCTGTGTGGCTCTACCACCAAGCAAATATCCTCCCTCCCAGACCCATCGGTCTGGGGCTTTGGATGCTCCACAAATTCAGGCAGGTATCCTACATGTAAGTCCCAGGCCCGGAGGCCTTGGGGTTCTTCTCTGCCAGTAACTCCCACAGATATGCACATGACCTCTTATAGGTACAGCTGCACTTTCAGAAAGAGGGCACACATACTGGAAGCACATGCACACATACACACACATACTGGAAGCATATGCACACACACACATGCACATATTGGAAGCATGCATGTACACACATATGGACACAGGCCATCTCCTATGGCCAAAGTGTAGATTTTCAACACAGGGGTCCTACCATACACCTCCCATACTGCTAGTAAGAGAGGTGCCCCAGCTAGATGGAAGAGTCCCATAGGAAGCCCCATTAGGAAAAACATTGAGAATTACAGAGCTAGAGCCATCAAGGGAGTGGGAGTTGTGTCTTTGGCTGGGGCTTTCAGATTTGAGCTCTCTCCACGTTCATTTACAGCTAAACAAACAGCCCCTGGAAAGCACAGCCAAGTTAAAAAGGTAGAAAACAAACATGAACACAAAGTCAATCCTCTCTCAGCGTTGGCATGTTGCTCACCTCTATTGTGGGGTCATATTCATCAACAAAATGGTTCTGAATGAGCTGTATTGTCAAAGCGCTCTTCCCAACGCCACCTGCTCCAACCACCACCAGCTTATACTCAGTCATTTTCTGACTGACCCCTGCTGAGGGACTCCAGTAGCACCACCACCTGCAAGGAAAGGAAGGTAAAAAAGACACCATCAGTGTTAAGTTAATGCTTTTCTTGTCATCATCTTGGCCACAGAAACATGGAAGAGTGAAAACCACCAGTAAACATGGCAATGTCTGTTATTAGAAGGAATGAGACTCATAACCTCATTAAACAGATATCAAACTCCCAGGCAGCTACTCCTGATTTGTATTGTTTGTACTTCACCAGCAGAGATTGGAGTCCTTGTGCACTAGACACCTTACAAACATAAAAAAGAGACTATCTACTTGTCTGCAAGACAAAAAGCCAAGTGAATTTAAGACGTGAACCAATCTAACCAAGGATATGCAAAAAGTCAGTGGCAGAGCAAGGAAGAAGGCCCTTGCTTCCAATCTCCCAGTCCAGGGCCATACTGCCTCCAATTTTAAAGGAACTCAAAATATGCGATTCAGTCCACTTTCACAAGCAGTGGAATGTGTGACATTTCTAAACGCCAATCCATTGCGCTCAGAAATTCTCATATTTCTCTAAGTTTAGGATAGAGCAAGGTAAACCTCCCCTGCAGGAAGGGGGAAATATAACCACAAGGGATCCATAAGACCAAATTCATCTTTGTTATAAGCTGGCTCACATCGAAAGGAAATAACTCCAGAATGAATTCTAGCTCATACATGGCACCATTTTCTCTTAACTCCAACACACATGTGCTATTCCACTGTCTACATACATACATACACCCTTGAGACAACACCAGATTATGAAAAACAAAAGACCTCCCAAAGAGGTCAATGACTTTTCCCCCCCTATGATTCTGAACACATACAGGAGGAAAAGCACCTCCATTATCTATTGCAGCTTATAAACTTCTCTTGCTGCACTGGCCACTAGAGGCCTTGCTGAAAAGGGAACAGCAGACATCTATTGTGCCTTTGCACAATCACACGCTCTTCCCCAACCTCCCCAGTCCCATCTCCATGTTCCTGAGGCGGAGAGAGCAGTGCAGAAAAGTTAACACATTCTCCCGAGCAATTCAGAAGTGTGCACTACGGAGGATGACACACTGCTCTCCTTGGTTGCTGCCAGCTTGCCTTAGCCCTTGGAAGAGGAGCTGGCTGCGGATGCCTTAAGGCACTTCTGGGAAGCAAATCTTCTACAGAAACCTGCTTTGCTGTCACTAGCAACAAGTGGGGATTTCCTTCCCTTACTTTTATTTCTGCCCCGAATTCCCTGCAAAAGAGGAACTTTGACTCATACTTACAGAAAAAAGGAAACAAAAAAGAGAGAAAGAGAGAGAGATTACGAAACCATGGAGGTTTAAATTGAAACCCACCCTCATCGGACTGCAGAGTCAACCCTGGGTCAGATACCAGCTCCCAGCTGTAACACCGAGCTCTGGAGAAGCTGATCCCCAGACAATGGCGAAGTGGCCTGAAATGCTGAGCTAAGCTCGCTGTCCGGACAGCTCCCTGTCCCAGCCTCCCCGTTTGCACACAAGCAGCCTGCTCTCCCAAAGGGAGAAACTCACACTTCCTTGTTTGTCTGAGAGTGAACTTAGCACTCCTGGAGAGGAGCCAGAGAGAAACCACCCAGGCACCTCACAGAACAGCTGCTCCCTCCTTTCCGTGGAAGCCCTCAGCTCTGCCAGTGCCCTACAGACTACTATAATGGGTGACCTCGGAGTCCCAGCTCTGCCCCGGCTGCTACACCTCAGAGCCCCCAAGGAACCAGGAGAGCCACAATGCACTGGATCAAGCCCCAGGGGGGTTAAATATCCAGGGGCTGGAGGTCTGGTTGTGCTCTCATGCCCTCTGCCTCTGGAATTTATTACCCAAGCTGGCCTGCAGCCAGAATCTCTTAGCTGCAGGGCACAGTGTCAGGCTTGTCCCTCTGCTCTGGCTTCGCTTCTGAGAGGAGGAAAGGGGTGGCGGGGGGCAGTTAGGGAAAGCTGGGCCAGAGCTCATTTATAGTTGGACAGGGGCAGTGACATCCTGCACACTGGATAGACTCTTGTGAGCCTGTCAGGAGAAGCGCAGATTTTTATTTTTATTTTTTAAAAAGAGCCCTTTTATTCCAGGCCCTCCCCCTCCTTTCCATAGCTCTGCCAAGGGACCTCAGCACTGACTCGCCACACCCTCCTGCTAATCCACTGCCTGCCCTCTCCCTCCCAGCTCTGCCAATGCACCTCACTGCTGATCTGTCACGCCTGGGGCTGACCCAACCTTCAGGCTTCCCTCCCACACCAACTTCAACATGCAGCTGCAATAAGCAACACCTATCCCTGCTCTGCTCCTGCTCCCCACCCCCGGCTCTGCCAAGGGGAAAAAATAAAAGCTGTGGCCTTTAGAAATGCTTAAAAGAGGGAAACATCACAAAATAAATTGGGTTTAGTATCAAGTTAAATCACTTGGGGGAGGAGGAAGGTTACTGCATTGACTCATTCATTTTTGCATTTAATGAAACTGCTGAAGAATTCCCTATTTATTGCAGAGTCCGGGGACTCAGCTGCAGAATCCACGTACTCCTTAGATCATGGCACCACAGCAATGACTCAGAGCAGTTTTGCCAGCTCTGGTGACACTATTACCCATCGAAGTAATATTTAGTGCTTCTCGTAAAGAATAGACACCTAGAGTCATGCAATTATGTGAAATGTTGCTTTGTTTGAAAAAAAAGAAAAGGAAAAAAAAGAAGTAGCAAGTGTCTACCTCTAATGAATGCACAGAAAGGTTTGAAAAACAAAGCCCAGAAAGCAAATGTTAAAAATACAATAAAAATCAACTTTAAAGAAAAAAAAAAAACTTATGGTCTCCAAAGGGTTCACAAAGGTGCCACAGGGAAAGCCGTAACCAGGACTATTGGCTACAAATGCTAGGAACAACCAATGGACTTTCAGGCACCAAGTATGTATCAGAAACATAGATGTACATGGAAAGACTTTGCTAGTGTAGTAATGTCTGCTAGGGGTGTTGTTTTAAAAAATTATTTGAGCCCTCACATAAAGGCGATTTTACAGAGTGCTTTTGCTGCTGGAGCCTATTTTGTTCACAGAGCTGATCGAGTTTTACCAGCAAAAGCCATTGTGTGGCTGGTAAAGGTGCATCTGCACTTGGTTTGTGGATATAGCTATACCTGTAAACCATCCCACTAAGTGTTCTAGGCCAAACGCCTGATGTCTTTCTGGACAAAGGATGCTGCAGTGGGAAGATGAGACAAAACACAACAAAGAATACACAGCCTGACCACCCAGCCCAGGGTGGGGAGAAGATCCAAATGGCATGTGTCTTCTGTGCTGCTGTGGAAAGCTGTTAAGAGAATGGCCTGTCTTTTGCCTCATTTTCACACACGATACTGCCCCTCTTCAGCTAAGCCTTGAGTCCTTTGGTGAGGCTTCCTGTGTTACTTCAGGAGAAACATTGCAGTAAGTTATGTTACTAGTGCTTGCTCACTCAGGAGAAAACTCAGTGCAGGTGACTGAGCAAAGCTATGCACAGAGAGGACCAGAGTCTAAGCACAGAAGTGGGCTTGATAGTACATCCCCTGCTCTCCTAGACAGTGGCAAGCAACCATGAAAGGATCAAGTGGGGGGGTGGGGGAGGAGGGGACTCTAGATTTAATATGGCAATCAAGATAGGAAAGCCCAGTGCCTGAAACAACTCTGTCAGCTGTCACTGGTATGGCCTCCTCTGGCAAGAAAGAGATCCCCAGTATCTAAGTATTGCTGCAGGTGGACATAACCATACCTACTGAGCAAGGAGATATCATTATGCAGGACAGCTGAGGGACTGCATGATGCACAGTAGGAGAGTCTGTAAAGGGCAGGGACTCCGCTCTATCTACCAGGGCTTTTTAACAGTGCCCATCAACCCAGTGTCTGGAGACAAAGAAGAACTACATATAATAGCCAATACACATCCACAAACAAGTGGAAGTCATACTGCTGTGAAGGTTATTCCTAACAGTATCCTCTAGAGCAGGGTTGTCCAACTTGTGACCTACTGGCTGAGTGCAGCCCATGAAGTCCATAGACTCCTGCTTGGCTACCATTCCCCCCACCACTTCAACTGGTGCTGTCGCCCAGGTCTTTGGGCTCTTCCTCCTCAGTCCCCGAGGCAACATAGTTTGCTGCATAGCAAGGTGTAGTTGGGGAGAGGTTGCCCATGCAGCGTGCAGCCCCCAGCCACTCAAAAGTTAGACAGCCCTGCTCTTGAGAACCAGCAGAATCCAGCACACAGGACTGTCCACAGATGGAAGCTGCACTGCAGAAGGTGGCGGTGTTGATCACAGTCATCACAACAGCACTAAAGAGAGCTGCAGGTGGCAGACATGAGAGAAGCCAGTAAGATCACAGCGAGTGATGGAGCTGGAGACCACAAGACACTTGGATGCGATGATTTAGGCATGGTGATCCTGCCTTGCACAGGCGGTTGGACTTGATGACCTCCTGAGATCCCTTCCAGACCCTGTCCTACTCCAGCGCACACCAGTCTTCTGCAAGGACTGGGGTGTCACAATAACAGAGCAGAGGCAGAACACTTCTGTGAGCAGAAATTGTCCCTCCTGGGTGTTCCCAAGCACAGACTGGAGAGAAACTAACTGGGCAGGCTTTTAGGGTGTTTCCTTGGACGTGCTATCGTCCTTGCAACACCCTTGCCCTTGACTTCAGTAGTGACCTGGCCCTTTTGGTGCCCATCCAACCCCAAACAAAGTAGTAGATACATTTCATGGCAAACAGAGGGCTCTGCCCACTAGCCAAGAACACACACATGGACACACATACTCGGCCCCCGGAGCCAGGACAATTTTCACAGCCAGCTTTTTCCATTATTTCTGCTTCAGTTCTGGAAAACAGCCTTTTATGTGTTCCTGCCTGTCAGCAAAAGCCCTGTGGTAGCTGTCTAACAATGAGGCCCTTGTCATAGACAATAGTCAACAGAGACACTGAGCTCTGCTATGCTGTGGAAGGCAATCAAGACTAAATCCATCCTTGTGTCCCCACCCTGCCAAGCAGGGACTATACATTTCACTTCTGTGTCCTCACTAGAATCCATTTAGCATTGACCTAGAATTTCCCTGCTCCTCCCTGAACCAACTGGTAGCATGTCTAAGTAGGGGAAGACCATTTCTGGTCACCACCACCCACTGCCGGCTTCCACAGTCTTCTCAGTGACTGGCTAACAAAGCTCAGTTGCTGGCTCTTTCAGAGTTAGGGGGCTGCAGCATTTGAGATATAATACCAGGTATGTCTATAGGGACCAGCTGGGCTGCATGCCCAAGGTCACTGCAGAGGAAATTAAGTGACAAAAGCTATGACAAGAACTCCCTCTCCTGTGCTTAGCCCACACCACTGAAATCTGAGCTGGTTATCCCACTGCAGCTGAGCAATGCAGTGTCAGGAATGCAAGCACCAGCCTGGGGCTGAGGCTCAGTCCAGAGATGGGAAAAATTAGAACTGTGCACACCCTGACTGGAGGGTGCATCTACTAAATCTGGGGTGCAGCAGCCCTCTGGTATGGCAGGAGTTGGGAGACTAGGGGGGTGGGTCCTCCAGTGGCCAAGTGGCAAAGCTGAGTGCACTTCCACCTGTACTTCTGGTTTCGCGGCTGGTGCTTCCAGGGGGTGCATGGCCGATGTCAAGGCCTACGCATTGCGAATGGCAGGAGAGTTCTGAGGAAGTGTGAAGAAGGTAGAAGAAAGCTCTATTCAAGAAGTTAAGAGGGTTTTTCAGCTGGAGTTTCACTATCAGTGGAGAAACAGGATTCTCCATTGATTTTGCTGACCAGTTACACTTATGAAGCCTGTCATGTCTGCTGTAAAACAGGTCCTCTCTTTAGAGATATTCTAATATTCAGTCTACTTCACAGGAAGGCCTTTTACTGAAGAGATCATGTGAGTGGAAGAAACCACTGTCAAAAAGGACACACATTAACTTCAAAGCAAATGACTACAGCAGAGTCATTTGCAATAAATACCTGTAATCAACAGCAGTGCAGGCCCCACAGTGCTAACTGCTGTACACTCGCTCACTCACTCACTCCTAAAAGGGTCCATGCACCAAAGAGCCTATGCTTTAAGTACAAGAACTCTGCTAAAACAAATATCTGTAATCAAAGACACGCTCACTTACTCTCTCCTAAAAAGGTCTATGCACCAAAGAGCCTATAGTTGAAGTAGAAGAGCTCTGCCTTTTCTCCCCATTTGTTCAGGAACTCATACCTACTGAATGTTGGTCCACCTGCTTATTTCCCACTGTTTTAGTCTTTACTCTTTGTTCCACCATTACCAGCTTAGAGTCCCCAAGGTAAAGACAGAGAGGATGATACCACATCAGCCTTCCTCTCTGACACTGTACTTAAAGTACCCTGAGCATCTTCCTTACAAACATCACACTAAATCCTAAAGTAGTCCAAACATTTGGAAAATCTGGCAAGGGAAGGGGAGGAATGGTATTGACAGTTAAACTCTCATTTGAAGGAGATGCTTAATTTATGATCAGACATCAAGGGACAAAAAAGCCCTCTCTCCCCAGACTATCCAGCTCAAACCTTTCTTCACAGGGGGCTGAGCAGAAGGTACATTCAAGAATACCCTGAATAAATGATAGTGTGATTCCACAGGTCAGATCCTGCTCTCTGCTGCATTCCATCTTCACAGAAGTAACTCAGTGCCACCGCATCAAGCTCATATTGTTGCAAGGGCAGAACCTGATTCTAGGTCAGTATCACATGGCAAGTGAAACAACCGCGGTTCTCTAGGGTGACACACTTTGTATCATGTATATGAGGAAGAAAGACAACTGACAGTTCACCTACAGAGCTTGGGGCAGAACATGAGTGTTCTAGCAAACTGTATGCGCTGTTCAGGACAGCAGTAGATAGCAATGGGAACCGGGTCCCACTTCTGACATTGCATGCAAAGAAAGGGTAGGCTATGAGTTAGGTGATGCACTGTGTTCACCAGTCTCAATTTCAGGGACGATGGCAATGGAACAGAGCCATCTCCCCGCAAAGGACTGGAAAATAGCTTCTTATTGACATCCTGAAGGAAGAGGCTAAATGGCCATATCACAAGAGGAAGCAGGAGGCTGTCAAACTGAAGTCAGCTAGTCACAGGAGTCATATAGAGGGAGAAGCCACAGTGGGGCTGGGAGGGGGTGGGGGTGGATTTC
>NW_017729025.1:154883769-154885066 GCF_001723915.1 Gavialis gangeticus | reverse complement strand
CGCCCAGCTCTCCCTCTGCCCCCTACTAGGATGGGCAGACTGCATCCTTGGAGCAGCACCCAGAGACCACTTCTAAAGTCCCCAGATCACAGATGAATCGCACCCCCACCCCCAGCTCTGAGCACTCCTGCCTTCCCCCCACCCCCTTGGTCAGAGCCACATCCCCTCCCCTTCCTTAAATGTTTTTCCTGCCTGCCACTGTCACTACCGCAGCTACCCTGGGGGCAGGCAGAACTCCAGAGCTACTCCTGCCCTGCTCCAGCCAGTCTGCATGGTGGGTACCAGGCTCAGCAAGGGACAATGGCAGCAGGGACAGCAGAAGTTCCCACTCCTTACTCCTGCTCCCGGACTGGCAGGGGAACACCAAGAGACTTCTCCTCCCCTGGACAGGGCAGGGAGGGGAAACCTGCCCACTGCCACTGCTGGCCTGGGATGAGCCTGGCTCCCTGAACAGCCCAGCTGGCATGGGGCAGGGATAGTTCTGAAGCTCCCCCCACCAGAAACAGCAGCTAGAGACAGTAGCAGATGGGGAAAGAGGGGAACAGGAAGGGAGGGGAAGTGCCACTGTGCATGGGGGGGAACGGAAGGGATGGGATGAAATTCTAACCTGCTCCAGGGACTTTAAAAAAGTTCCCAGCTGCTGGTCTCATGGCATGATTTGAAAGAGGATGCAACTGCACCACTGCACATCAGCAGTTACACAGATTGATTATATTTGTTCAGACTACTACAGAAGAAACATACATGTAACAGACATGATTGTTCCACACCAACTCCTTTAGTCCCCAGGTGCCAGCACTTCAGTTGTACTCACCCACCTCTCCCACCCCAGCCCCCTTCCAAACCTGAGCAAACAACACAAGACTTGTCTTCCCTTACTAGTATGGTACAGATGAGCTGCAAGCCTTACTTCAAATATCTAGGCTTTAGCCCCTTTTCTGTGGGAAAGCAAGTGATATAAAACACAACCAGGATTTCTGCTTGTGTTTTACCTTAGGAGAATCAGTAGTGTTGAGTCTGGTCCACCTGGAGAACCAGTCAGGCCACTCAGAAAGTGAATATTGTGAACTCTCAGACTTTAGAGGTTTAGCTCGCTCCCTTCCAATCGGTACAGATTCACCAAAATATTCATTAAATATCGGGGTTAAATAGGGGTTAAAAGACTAAAAACTGAAGAATTTTAGATGGAGTCTACCACTATCTTTTTGGCCCCAAAGTATTTGTGATAAAAAGGGTTAACTGGGCTGAGTTCTAGCCTCCAACTCTTATGGAGAAATGCTCGGGGGGGGGGGGGGGG
>NW_017729025.1:154868709-154883481 GCF_001723915.1 Gavialis gangeticus | reverse complement strand
TTGATAGACAGGATGCCTATATGCCCTTTTTGCCCCAGGGGTAGATGACAGTTTAGGCCTAGTAGTAGGCCATAGAGACTGTTCCACGATTGATTCCCCATGACTTTATGCTTCATTTTATTGGACGAGTGTTGTCCTCAGGTTAAGTTTATAGTTTTGCAATGTTTTTGTGGCAAATGTGGCTGACTGTGCTGGAGGAGAAAAAAAGTGAGGCTCTGGGAGAGCTGAGAGGAAAAGTTCCAGGGTGACAGAGCGCTGGAGAGAAAGTGCAGTGCCAGAGAGGACAGACTGGAGTCTGAGGAAGGACAGGAAATTGCAGTGGCACAATAAAGACTGGAGCTGAGGTATTTGGGACAGTGGCTCCCTGACCACTCCTCTCAGAAGAAAACACCCTCCCCTTCCTGGGAGCTGACCAAAAGAAGGAGCTCTCCGAGGCGGGGGTGCTACAGGATCACTGGGGAAGTTATGGATAAAGAGAAGCCAGGGTCTCAAAATCAGAGGTTTGCCTCTTGGGAAGCTACACCAGGGCTGCCTGCAAGTGGCCTACAAGAGAGGGACACCAGATAAGACTTCTTATGGAGACCCAAGGTACAGCTTTCCCCTAAGAAAGCAGTGTGATCTGTAACAGCATTTCCTTTGGCACTACTGGAAATTAGGTAAATACCCAAGACAGACAGACCTTTACAAAAAAAATTATCCTCAGCTTCTAGTCTCGTGTGAGGTTAGCCCTTTATTAGCTCCAGTAGCCAAGGAATCTTCCAAGTCCACAAACCTGGTGTTTCTAAAAGGGATCTTTTTAGAACCCAAAATCCATCACAAGGTTCTTTCATCATAAAAGATTTTTAAAAATGCAAGCCCAACTGATCCTTCCACTTTATGGGTAACTTAATGGGGCAACTGTACCCATACAATGCAGAAGGAGATTCACCTTGAATAGTATGTCCAGTTTTGGACACCTCACTTTAAGAGGAACATGGACAAAATAGAAAAAGTTCTCTGGAAAAAAACAAAAAATATCAGATTTATGAGAGAAGGTTGGAAGAATTGGGATTATTTAGACTGGAGAAGAGAATATTGAAGAGGGATGTAGTAACAGTCTTCAAATACACACACAGGGCAGGTCCAGATGAGCCCACACAGAGATGTGGCAAGAGGCACACTGGGAACAAAAAAATGTTCCCCACATTGCATATTTGCAGCGAGGGCTCAAAATTTGATACCTGAATATCCGGGTATCAAAATAAAACATGGGGGGAAAAAGCAGGGCAGGTGCCCTGAGGTAACTTGGAAGCCAGTCCTCCAGAGAGATGCTCTGGTTTCTGGCCAAAGCATCTCAATGGTGCTCCTGCTGCCCCAGCACACGGGGTGTGAACCTGTAGCATGCTGGGGCAAGCAGAAGTGTGGCAAGGATCAGGACCCAGGAGCTGTCACAGGCAAGTAGGGATGTGGGGGTGTTATGGGTGCAGGTGGGTAGGTGTGAGGAGTGGCAGGGGAATGTTGGGGGGTATAGGGGAGTGGCAGGGGGGTGTTGGTCAGTGGGTGGGCTTGAGCAGGGGCTGCCACATGCCTGCCCCCCCAACACTCCCTGTGGTGCCAGCAGCAGCAGTCAATGCGGCTGTGGCCCAGCTGCAGGCACAGCTGGTGGCAGCGTGGCACTGCTTGACATGGGCTTTGTACATGCTGAATGGACCCGACCCAGCCCGGCCCGGCCCAGCCCCACCCGCTAGCGCACCAGTTTGGACAAGGCTGGGAAAGCCATGCGCTAGTGGGCTGAGTCGGGTCCGTTCAGCATGTACAGAACCCGGGCCACACAGTGCCACATCACCACTGGCTATGCCTGCAGCCAGGCCACAGCCGCACTGGCTGCTACTGCCAGTGCTGTGGAGAGTGGGGTGGGGGACAGGCCTGCAGCAGCCCCCACTCAAGCCCCTCCACAAAGCACAGGGTGGGACCCAACCTTGTCTGGCATGGCCTGCTAGTGCACCTTTACACAAGACAAGGAGGCACAGCTCTGGGACATGCAGTTCCTGTGCAAAGGCATACTAGCTGCGTGGTCCAGACCAGGTCAGGCTGGCAGTGCGCATTTTCCAAGAGAATCAGGTGGCAATGCGTGGCCATGGCACTATGGCTACAGCAGACCATGGTGCATGGCTGCCTAAGACTCATGGAAGATGTGCCTGGCTAGCCCGACCCAGCCCAGGCCATGCAGCTAGCATACCTTTGCACAGGAGACGCGTGTCCCGGTTCTGTTCAAAGGCATACAAGCGGGCTGTGTTGGGCCAAGTCCCACCACGTGCTTTCTCCCTGCACATACCACAGATCCGAAGGCAGCAGGGCCCTGGGTGACAGCTTGAGTGGCCCAGGGCTGCCTGAAGGTGCATGGCCCTGTGCCGCACTGAGCTGAACCTGCGACAAGCAGCACAGGCAGCACCAGGTCTGAGGTGGCTGGGGCTGCACCGCACTGCTGGGGACTCTGGCCACAATGGGCCCTGAGCACCCGATGGCCTGTCATGCAAGCAGGCAGATGAGATGATCCGAGTAGTCCCTTCCAGCTTAAAACTTCCAGGAGCCAGAAAGCAAGGAGTTACCTATTAGTCACTCACATGGAGCACTGACAAGGCTGACCAAAGACTAATACAACACGCTAAGAAAGTTTGGCTTCTCTGACACTACACTGTGTGCCCTGGAGTACATGTAGCCAAGACTGACAAGCCAGAGCCCAAAGACTGGTAGTTTCTATTAACCTTACTGAACATTCATCCTGCCCACCCTCCCTACCCAACTCGGATCCCTGTGCAAAAGGCCCCCACAATGATGCCAAGTGCTGCACGTCAAAAGCAAAATGCTAAATACACAGCCATTCAGGATTACTGTCAAGGGAAGAGGGCAGAGAGGAAGGATGGGACCTGCATGCCAAGCAGACAGCCCTTGCCTGGAGCTGGCACTGCTGCTGTTTTGCCTGACCTCACAGATTTCTCCCAGAACAAGAGGGCTCCTGGCTCCTGTTCAAAGCTGTCTAGGAAAGCCTAACTGAGCACTTCCGCCTGGCAGCGGCAGCTGCTCCCAGTCCAGTAGCCCACAGATCCTCCCCCACCCCTGTGGATTTCCCAGGCAGAAGGAGCTGCCTGGCTTCAGAAAATAAGAAACATCTGCCAGCCATGTACAGGAACTGGGGGTAGTGAAGCAATCTACCCTGACCCTGGGGCAGAAAACCCAAAGCTCTTCTTCCAAGGAGGAGAATTAGAAGATCAAACTTGGGTGGGGAAAGCTTGTCCCTTTAACCCTCTCCCTCCCTTGCTACACCCAGCTTATTTTCCAGTCATCCAGAAAACTGCTTTAGTTTATCAGATTAAGATCTCAGATCAGCCTACCTCCCCTCCCAGTCTAAAACATGTGGACGGGTTCAAACAAGGCTTCATGTGGGCTGGCAAGACCACAATCAAATGAGGGCAAGGGGGGGAGGGGGGAAGGTAGGGGAGGGAATGGGACAATGACCACACACTTGGCCCAACACTTGATTATAGCCACAACAGCATGAACAGACAACTTGCTCATTAGGGCATTTGTAGGGCCCAGGTAGCAGTCTCAAGAGCGTATCAAGCATGACAAACAGCTATATCAGAGGCTAAGGGCATTAGTGAGGTCCAGCAATGTGCTTCATTCAATATATGTATTCCATGTTTACTTTAGTCCAAAGAAGAAAAGACCAAGGGGAGGGAGATTACAAAGAGGATGGAGATAGCTTTAGTAGACAGGAATAGGAGTAAATGGCCTCAAACTGCAGCAGAGGAAATTTAAATGGGAAACAAGGAAGGACTTTCTGAACATGAGGATGGTTAAGCATTGAAACGGGCTACCTAGAGAAGTTGACAAATCTCCAACCCCGGAATTTTTCAAGAGCAGGTTGGACAAATGCTTGGCTGGGATGGTTTAGTCAGCAATGATCCTGCCTTGAGCAGGAAGCTGGACTAGATGATCTCATGAGGTTCCTTCCAGCCCTACTTTCTTATCATCTGCAGTTTTCGGTCTGCCACCCTGAACCACTCCATTTTTCAACAGAGGAGACCTTGGGTAAGCAAGAAGGGAATCTCGAGGAGGGCTTCCAGGAGGTAGATCTATGATTAACACATTTCAAGCCCCAGCAAACCCAGAGTAGCCTTCACAGCAAGTTGTTCCGCTGGGAAGAATCCTTCAAGAACCTGTTTTCAGTTAACCTCTGGATGTCCCAGTAAAGACAGAATGAGAGAAACTGAAGCTTCAGCTCTGGAAGCATGCCCATACCAAGTTTGTTGTGGTTTTATGAGCCCTTCAGGTATAAAGGGAGAAAGATTTCCTGGTCGAGGACCAATGAATTCATGGTGAGGGAGGATTTGGTGGTGTACATGGCCACCATTCCATTAAGGGTGGAAGCCACATAATGGACTTACAGAGCAGCTTAACTTTCTTCCTCTCTTAACCACAGCCTTCCCTCCTAGCACCACCTGGCCCAAGATGGCTGCCAAGCAACATAAGAAAAAGTTAAATGTACATTTCACCACTGCCTTTTCTAATTCTAACTATGAGTAGTTTTATGAATCCCATTTTTGAAACACAAAAACAGAGCTTTGATTTTGCCCGCAAGCTGTACAGTCTTTTTGCTGATCAACTATTCTCAGTGTTAGTCACCAGAAATTAATTTGGCTTTTTCTTGCCCCATAGGCAGAGAGCAAAAATTTGGGGGGTGCTGAGTGCAAGCCCCCCCCAAAGCAGGACAGTCTTTGGCGGAAGAGGTGGGGGGGCAGATCGAGGTGAGGGAGAGAAGGAGGGAGTGGGGCAGGGGTGAATGGGGCCCCACCCAGGCCAGGTGGTGGGACGATCGGAGCCTGCTCTGTACACTCTGGGGCAGGCTCAGAGGTGGAGGAGGCATGTGCCCCTGGGGCCTCTGCCAGGGTGCACACAGCAGCAGGAGCTCCCCCTTGCTCCTGGATGGGCTCCAATCATCCCACCACCCTGCCCAGCCAGAGCCCCATTCACCACAGCCCCTGATTCTGCCTGTACTCCGCTCCCTCCCTCCCCCCCATACCGCTTCCCCTTCACAGAATAGACTGATACTTGCCTGTTGTGCTGGGCAGCCAGTGATCCACATGCAGAGCTGTGATCCTGGCTGCATGTGTGCCCCTCCCTACTTCTGCTGCAGCCACCTGGAGCCCATGGATGGGCTGGCTTGCAGCCCTACCTGCCGCCCCCCCCACCTTCTGGGGGCGGGGCTGAACCCCCTTATTCCCAGGCTTCTGCTGCCTATACCTTGCCCCTTTTCGAGGTAGATGTACCAGGGTCGCCTTTTCTCTCTGAAGAAAGTGATTTTGAGCACATACAGCTCCTTCACATACACACTAATGAATCCTCTACTTCTCCAGCAATAACCTGGAAGTAGGGCTCAAGCAGTCTCTCTGTCATCTTTCAAACAGTGCTAATTTCAGCCTCTCTCAGTGTTCTTCCAGGTTTTTCCCTACTTCTGGAATAAGACAGTTGCAAATTTGTCATGAAGAAGAAATTCGATCTGGGCTGTTAAGTTAGCGCATCTCTGTAAATCATTACACCCTCCACTTGCTGATACAGGGGATGCTGTCATCATACTCTTAAAAAATCTCCTCTCAGCCTGAGGGAACTCCTTCACGGGCCACCCCTCTTTAAGCTGACTTCCACTGTGTTAAAGCCCTTGATGTCTTGCGCATCTCCACAGAGATTAGGGAACCAAAGCTGACAACAGCCACTTTATAATGAATCCGACCCCACCCAGTACTTTAATTTACTCATTCTTTTTTTTTTAATTAATATAAAAAGAACTGTGCTGTGAACTTACCAAGATGCACTCAGTTTCTATCTTGCTAGTTTACACTGGCCCTCTCCAGAAACAGGCTTACAAAGAAGGCTGGCATACCAAAAATGATACAAATTGCAAACTGCGGCCTTGCCACTGGGGAATTAGTGTAGGGAGAATGCAGTGCTTACACTGCTAAAAATATTAAATAGCAAATGGGCTCTCCTTCACTCCCTTTGTAGACGCTTTGAGATCCGAAAGCCAATCATCCTTCCCAAGAACCTGAACACATGCATGTTGCTGCAAAGAGGAAAAGGAAAGAGGGCTGCACACAAGATCTTTGCACAGATACAAAAAAAGACGGCACTGAATGCAAGAAGATGCAGCAGACATGAGGACAGCAAGACACGGATAGTGCCCTTACCCCCCGTCATACTTGAGGTAATTTAGGGTGTTCTTGATGTTTCTGAGCAATGTGCTTGGTAGATGTGCAAGAGGATTGTTCATGCCGTTTTAAGAATAGATAAACATCTCTCTAGGATGGCATAGATAAAGATGACTAGGAGACCTCCTGAGATCCCTTCCAGTCCTACGTTGCTTTGATTCTGAGAACTTAGAGCAGAGAACCTTGAACAAAATTTAAGGAATAAGCAAGGACTGAAGAATGGTGGGATTGGGACCTCATGGAGCACCCACTGACAATGGATATAAAATGGATGCAAGGCCCAGTGCAGACCCAGGACTGTTCAGACTCTTTGTTCAGGGCTGACTTCTGTAACAAATACAAATGTCTCTGACAGTGTGACCCCCTCTGCCAGCTCATGATTAAGCACAAAGAACCCTGCAAAGCCCCTGCTCCTCCAATGAATCTCTGCAGCTGGAAGCCTGTTCAGCATCTGGGATGATCAGCAGTTTCCTGGGAGGTGAGCAACTCAAGGAACTTCAGGGTCAAATGCTGCCAGGACACTACCTATGTACAGCCTCACACCACATGATTGAGAAGAGGCTGGAAGGAAAAGGAGAATAAAAGGCACCTCAGGCAGCAGCTTCTGGAGCCATCTACAGTCCTTTATTTTTTGGTTTCTACGTAAGCTTTCCATGTTGCACCTTTCTGGACAGTTTAGAAAAAACACAGATGCTTATTGTTACCAGTTGTTTTTCCTATTAAACATAACGGTAACACAAATAACGTTGAGAACGTATGCTTTTAGCACTTGCTGTCTCTTTACTTTTAAGAAAATGAGTTGCTACCATTTCCCTAAAGGTTTTTTCAAGTACCAAAAATCACTAAGCAAGCTGTACCAGCCACTTATGTGGCAACCAGTGATTCAGAGCTACTGCTTGACATTTAAACCTGATATACATCCCAGCCCTTCACCAGTGCAGTCCACCAGATCAATCACACACAAAATACCTCACAACAAGATTCATCCCAGAAGCTTAAAGAACAGTACAGCAAACATTGTAAAAGATTTGCCACATATTGGTACAACATGTCCCAAGGAAATGCACAATGCAGAAAGCAGCATGCACATTTGCAATCAATCTCTCATTCAAAATCAAGAACAGCAGCCTGGATGTGAGCACCTCTCTCATTCCTAAGTTCCCTCATCACCCCTGGATCCTGGGACTGCTGATGGAGGTGCTTTCTAAACCAGCTCAAGTCCAACAGAAGCCAGGGTCAACTCCATAAACTGATGCATTGCTGGCTTCAAAAACATTGTATAGAGTACTGCTGATTACAACAACTGATTCATGACTCTAGGAGAGTTACTTGAGAGATATGGTCACTAAGCTATACACCAAAGCTAAGGATAGATTTTCCGATCCCAAGTTGCTCTCCTCCCATCTCCCAGAATAACACAGTATGGCCCACTGGCTTCTCTGCAGAAGGTCTGTCCCACCGATAATCCAAGCAGGCTGCTCTGCTGCAACCAAGATGTTCTCTAGTTCAAAAATGACACATGCATCCTGAAAAGTTGTCACCACAGTGGCGAAAGGTTTGACAAGCAAAAGTGGTATTGTGGAAAGGGCATGGGTACCCAGAGTATCTGCCACCTGTCCAAATACATCTCTCTCCTAATACCAAACACAGCATCTTTCTATCCCAGACCCATGGGAAATGCAGTACAGGGCTGTAACCCAAGATTAAAATCTACGACCAGCCACAGCAATGACTGACAGGACTAGCAATTTCAAACCAGTTTCATTTCTAGTTCTCCCAATGGCTCAGGATAGCACAAGTTCTCCTGCAGAGCAAGACTCCCCAGGTAAACCCTCCACGTTTTAGCAGCAATTCTCATTCCCTTCCCCCCCTGCCTCTTGTCTCCCATCCTTTGACTACAGCTACATTCATTTCCTCCCTCCTCCCATCTCTCACCTACTGACCACCACAATTTACATTTTCAATGACTGGCTTTCTTGCATATGTACTGGTCTCTAGATGCTTTACCAGTCCATCCAGGAAGAGCACAGACCATCTGCAGATGCTTCCTCAGCCTGACAAAGGGTGTTTGTGCCCGAAAGCTTGTTAAAAATAATTTTTCCAACTATCTGAGTTTGTCTAATAAAAGATATTGGATTTACCCAAAGAACCTTGCCTGCAGAGCAAACGTATTCCAACCTTCCAGCTACCATAACAAGACAGTCATGACCACTAACTGCATCTGCTCCTGCAAGGAAGAAATGCACTTGTTTGCAGTGGTGACCTGGTTCAGTGCTTCTCAGCTACAACTACAAGAGTGAGCAAGGTGTTCAAGGAACTGGGGCACTGGCACCTTTACCACAGCATGAGGGGGTATCACTGGTGGATTGGGTAAAGGAGTCAAGAGGAAGGCTGGAATAAGTAGAGGGTAGCATAACCCAGTCAACTGTGTTCTATGGCTGACTTAGCTAACTATTTGTTGTGTGACCTTAGCAAGTCATCCCCAGCTCCTTTCTCTCAGTTCCCCTCCCAATCTGTAAAACAAAGGTAATTATACATTTCCCCATCTTCTGTAAGCCACCATCAGATACATAGATGAAGAAAGCTAAGCAGCAGTGACATTTGCAGTAGCAACATAACATGCTGGGTATTTGTGGGGGCAAAGGGAAAACATTTTGATTACTGGGGATACAGTGATGGAATGTAGAGAAGGAATGGGTGGTTTTCCATGAGATTTGACCTTCTGGAAGGTTAAGGCTGGGGTCTGACATGGGTGGCCTTCAGTGACTGGGCCTCTCCTCTCTACATAGAGACATTTCATTGATTTAAAATTCCAGCCACTTTAAAACCAGATTTAGTTAAACCCCTGTGTGGACATACTCTCATTATAGTCTACCAGTGCAGGGTGAGAAAGATCTCACTGCTGAGACCCCCTTCAGCTCTGTCATCTGCTCTTCCTACCCAATAGAGCAGAAACAGCTCGCTCACTCTCCTATATAAGGGATAACAAAGCTCTATGCAACTCTAGAGGCAACTTCTGCCCAAGGTGAGGAAGCCAAGAGTTTAGCAGCATTCAAGGCAAAAGTAGACAAGTGATCAAGCTTTATATTAAGGCTCAAAGCCTAAAGTGGTTATTGATAACAACAAAATCTTGCTTCAATGTAGCAATTGCTTAGGAGAAGGCATAAACCTGTTGCAGACATGGTCAGCATGTTACAGTTACAAACATTTTGAAAGCTACAAATTAGCCCTGCACTTTCCCCAAGTGTCACTCCAATCCCTTTCCTCTGCCTGATTCTGCTGCTCTGCTTTCTGCTACCTATCGGATCTCCTGCTTTGCCTTCTGCTTCCTGTCCTATCCACTGCTGTACTATCCAGCCCCTCTCTCCTATGCCACTTGTGGCACCCATGTTGCAGGTTGGCTCCCTCATTGTAGACGATCGCAGGCTGCTTATGAACTCTGGTTTTTGGACCTGTTTGTCTAGATGGTTGCTGAGTCCATTTAATAGATGGTGAAACAACTACTTAACATTAACTCTTTTGAACTATTTATGAACAGAACAAAATAATAAGCTGTGATCAGATACTTATCTGGCATGTAAGAGCATTTGAAGTTAGAGCTGGTATCACTTGTAATACAGATCTAAATGCTCAAACTCTGGCACAAAAGTCAGTCACTAACTGATGGAGGGTAGTAGGAAACACCCTTTCTGAGCTGTCTACTACAGAAGTATTCACTGCTGGGTTTCTTCCTCTAAAGCAGGGATGGCCAATCGTGGCATATGGTATAGGATAGATTAAGCAAGGGGTAGAAGCAGAGCAGATCAGGCAGAAGAAAGGAATGAGTGGCACAAGGGAAAGGTGCAGGGCTTAACTTGTGGTACACCTGCCCAAAAGGTTGGCTCGCGGTGCTTGAAAGTATCTGGTACTGAGCACGGTTAGAAACATCCAATATGGAAATTCCACCATTATCTCCAATTTATACATGGGTCAAGGGACTTGGACAAAGTCATGCAGTGAATCAGTAACAGGGTTGGGAAAGGAAAGCTTTTCCCAACTTCCTGTCCTGTGTCCTACGATTAGGCCATGCTACATACACAGCTAACCCAGTGACTGGTTGGTAGAGGGCCCCATTAATAGGGTTGAGATGGAAAGAGTGCTTGTTTCACAGTGTCTTTGCGTTCATCTCATTGGAGCTGACAGCCTCCCTGCAGTGCTGGAGCTTCCCTTCCCGGAGAAGCTTCTAATAGAAGAGAAAATTAGGGAGTGAGAACTTAAGACTCACCCCAAGAAAGGTTTCTGCCCTCCAATTACTCCAATCAAATCATAAGTGTCACACGGAGGAGGAGAGCGAAGCAGGCAGGCACGGACGCACAAACGTAACAACAAGGCGCAGCAACAAGAGGAAGAGGCTGAAGTGATCCAAACATGCTGGAAAAACTACCAGGCTGAACAAAATGCAGACAATATTTTACCTACTTTGCCTAAATCAGCAATTTTCATTTTTTGTTGTCTGTGTACCCCTTTACCTGCAAAATACTGTACCTTGTACCCCACTACACCTGCCGCGTCTCTGCATGTTTAGGAAGAATGGCGACACCAACATCAATACTTGGCAATGCCATTACTCCCTGTGTGCTGACTAATCAGAAGCTTCACTGCCATTACTAAAATTCAGTCATGTACCTCTTAGCAAAGCACCATGTACCTTCCATCTGTAACATGCATGTGTCTGAGGATGAGGTTCAAAAACAAGACTAGCAACAAACGTGGCATACAACTGGAAATTTACTCAGCCAGCATTCAGTTCCTGCTGCCCCTGAGTGTGCCCACAGATGTATTTCAGTAAAGAAATGGATTTCCAGTTTCAAGCTTAAAGCCTAGAGAGCAAAGTTTATGTGAAGAGTGAGAACACATTTGCACAGGCCTTTACCATACAAGGATTTAGGTCATCATCTAACCCAAGCGATAGGTGTCAAAGAGATGCGCAGAACACCTAACTGGGGTCAAAAAACAAAATGAAGCACCAACCACATGGATGGAGAAGGCAGGCAACTGTCACACTGACTATAGGAAAGACTCCGGCAGAATTGGAAAATAAATGCTGAGCAACATCCTCTGAGGTCAGTAATGCACCCCTGAATGCACCACAAAGAAACGTACCACCATTATAGAATGCACTTGTTCAAAGTCTGCATTAGGGGTTGAGAAGCTGGTTTTCTCATCTTGTCACCTGTGGAATATCTGCATTCATAACTACACAGAGAATATTTCAAGAGTTTTAAAGGCATCAGTAACCATTAGCATCTTCTAGTCTGACCTCTTGTGTAACACAGGCCACAGTATTTCACTGTTACCTCATTAATGGGTGCATCTACACAAGACACTACATCGCTGTAGCAATGCACTACAGCGACGTGGCATCAGCAGGCGCAAACTGTGATGCCGCAACTACACTGCCATGGTGACGTGTTCCCTTGCTATAGCACATCACTATGGTGACATAGCAGCTAAAGATACCCAGGCGCAGCCAGCATGGTGCAATAATGGCTGTTACTGCACCGTCATTTAGGAAGTACTAAATGACGGTGCAGTAACAAGTGCCATACGGGCACATGTAGATGCACCCACAGTGTCCCATAACTTGTATTTCACTAGAGTATTTGTTTCAGAAAGGTATCTAGCCTTGAAGTCCTCCATTTCCTCTCTCCCCAGCTTCAGAAACAAGAAACGGTTTAGAAAAGTGAAGAACTGGCTACACAGAAAACAGGAAAACACAGTCCAAAATAAAAGGAACCCAGGCTTCTGCTACTGAAAGATTAAAAAATCATTTAAATCATGTTTTCAATTATTTTTTTTAAATCCAAGCGTTTGGGGTTTTTTTTTTACATATGTATCCTGACACATGGACAATGTTTAATGAACACAAAAATGGTGGGGGGGGGTGTTCCCTTCAAAATGACCTACTGCAGACATTTTGACCAGCAATGTGTCCATTTTAACCAGGTCAGTGCAACACATTCCACACCCCTCTGTGCCCAGTCTGTCAGGCAGCTCCATTAATGGCAATTCTAGGAATGGGGACCGCTGGTCAGAAACAGAGCAAAAAGACACAGCACAGCACCTCTTTATACCCCTCCCACCCCAGTAACCAGGTGGTTTCTAGTATGCTTCTCAAATGCTCCACTTACCCTTTTGATGCTCACACCAGCCCTGAATAAAGGCGTTGTCCTCTGTGCCTTGGGGATGGCTCAGGTCTCCCCTGAAAAAGGAAAGACAAACAGAAAAGGAGTGAGAAGATGACAAGGTCTGGCTCTGTGGAAAAGGTACAGTTTTCTTAATGTGACTGAAAATGATTAATGCTCTGTATTACAGCAGTACTTAAAGGCCCCAAATGACCATGAGCCACCAACGTGATTCAGCGGTGTACAAGACAAATGTGTTCCTATGTCCTTTCAGTGGTGCTTATGGAAGTTTTAGTGCTATCAAACAAGGAGGCAACAAGGCTTCATCTGGAATATCATGCAGAATTCTGGTCCCCCACATGTAAGAAGATAAATTTAAATTTCAACAGGTGCAGAGAAAGGATATTACGATGACCAGAGAACTGAGGAACTATTATTACCAGGGAAGACTAAAAGACCTTGTCTTATTTAACCTAGCAAAATGAACACCAAGAGGGGATACAGGAGCTCTCTGTAAACATATTGGGGAGGTAAACACAAGGGTGGGGGAAGAGTTACTCAAGCTAAAGTACAAGGCAGGAACAAAAAGAAATGGGTATGAACTAGTCATGAATAAAGTTTAGGTTGCACAATGGAAGGTTTCTAACCATCGGAAAAAGTTAGGTTCTGAAACAGCCTCCCTAAGAGAAGTGGTAGAGGCCACCAGTCCATTAGTTCCAGACATGGAGTTTGTTAGCTTTATGAAAAAAATTAAAATAACTTGTTTTGTGAGGGCAGAGAACCAGACTCAATAATCCAGGAGACCCCTTTTAGGCCTATATACCATCTTAACAACCATTTATCACAATCTGATTTGCTCATCAACAAACACTCAATATACATGCAGGCAGCCACTGAGTCTTTTAAACAGAAGAGCCATCTAGGGCAATGGTGCTCAACCTTCATCCCATGGAGCCATGTCATCTGGCCTGTAGATCTCCCCATGGATCCAAAAGTTTGGTGGCTGGGAACAGCAGCTGCATCAATTGCTGCTCCCCTGCTGCCAAATTCCTAGACCTGTGGGGAGCCCCATAGGCCTGATGATGTGGCCCTGGGCACTATATCATTTGAGAACACTTGGCCATACAGGCAGACCCAGGCTTGCAGGAGCAGGCCAGCACACGGCTAGACTGGGTACGTGGCCAGATGGCATCCACAGACCAACCCCTATACTGGCTCTGCCTGCAGCGTAGCCCTGCACCACTTATCCAGCCCACAGGGCCAAAGGTTGAGCACTGCTGATCAAGGGCAATCCAGCACTGCAGTGCTGGGTACTTGTATAACGAACCCAGATAAACAGACAAAATCATCATCTGGTGGGTTTGGGGTTTTGTTTTGTTTTTGCTCGGAATACAGCTTTGGAAGGGCTACCTCAGCTTTACAGCTGGGAGTTACTTCCCAGTCCAAAATGCAGCTGAAATCTTGCACAAACAGTGCACAAGACATAAGACCAAGGTGGTAGAGGTCTCACAACAGCTGATTATCCTTATGAGTTTTCTTCCATTTTGACCTGAAACCCCTGAGGGCAGCTACGGAGACTGGGAGGGGAATAGAAGGTGGGAGGGGGGAATATTGTTGTCATTAATTCCAAACTATAACCCAATTCAACATCAAACCCTAGCCCAGATCTGACCACTGCCCTCCTCAACCCATCACTGTTAAATGTACATTTCTGGCCTGGATGAGTCCAAGTGTCTCCACTTTAATGATCAACTTCCTTTCAGCCACCTGACAACAGAAGATGCTTTCCCACACCAGTGAAGAGTACCCATAACTTGAAACAAGGTTCCAGCCTCACTAATGTACTTGATGAAGGACTGTGTGTTTGGGTGAATAAGAGGCAGAAGATAGATATGCTTCAGAAAAGCATTCTTCAGAGACACTGAACACAGCAGGGTCAGATACGCTAACATTCTCACTCTGCAGACCACAGATCAAGGTCTGTGTGTGAGGATCAAGAAGCAACCACAGGAGTGGGGAGGGATTCTCTCATCTCAGTCCATAATGGGCCACCCAAGAAAAAGCAGCCACCACACAACTCAAACATGGAGTTGCAAGAGGCAGCTCTCACATCCATATCAAGCTCTGGGCACTTTCATGGATCCTACGTGCTTAACAATTTACACATCTAAGTGCCTTCCACATCACTACCACCACATACATTTAACAATGCCAAGCCAGCTGGGTACATCACCATTTTCCTTTACTTCCTTGCTTGCACACGTCCTCACTCACAAGCAGAACTGAGACAAGGGAGAAGATGAAAGCAATAGAATCTCTTCAGCCCACTGGGACAGGCTTGGAGAGGAAGAGTTGGGGGAGGG
>NW_017729025.1:154858155-154868455 GCF_001723915.1 Gavialis gangeticus | reverse complement strand
TGGGGGAGGGAGGGAGGGAAGAGAGTGAAGACAGCTGACAAGCAAGCAGGGGTGTTGCCTTCCTCAGAGGAAACCAAGGCAGACGGAGCAGCTGGCACAGGAGATAAAAAAAAGCAGTAAGACACCTGCTGCTGGGACCCCTTTCCTTCCCTGCCTCCCACTGGGATGCATTATTAACACAGCGACACAATGCTCTCCCCAGCTAAGTGCCTGTGCTGCAAACAAGCATGAATATGCATCAGTTATTGTGCAGCAGTCAGTCCCAGGCTTGCTGCTGATCTACAAGCCAAGTGGGACTGCTAGACAAATCCCTTTTCACCCCACACATGCTCAGGCTAGCCTCCTTCCTCTGCCAGGATGCTGCCCTACTTGATAGGTGCCCTAAATTAATGGACCCATGATGGAAAGAAAAGACAAACTGCTCCATCCCTAAGTGCAGAGGAAAGAGAGTAGCCTGGAACAACTGAGGATCATGGCAAAGGTTTGCCTTGCTGTACAATAGTGTACTACAGAAGATGGGCAAGGGCAGGTTGCCCAGGAGGAACAGGAGAGTCCAGGGGCACCAGGGGTCACAGCCACCTCTCCCTGTGTTACTGAAGGCACCAGGCCAACAGCCCATGCATCTTCTCCCCAGTTAGACCAGAACTTGGACAGAAGCAGCAATGCAAGCTTTCCATGCTGTCCCATCAATGAGATGCAACTCAGACCATAGAGTGACACTGTCCTGGATGCAGAGGAGGCGATTAATTCTCCATGCCCATCAAAAAAGAAGCTGATTAGTGTTAACTAGAATGCAGGACTGAAAGGAACCTTCTGGGTCACTGAATCCATTCCCCTGCCAAGACCAGGTTATATAATCCTATTCACAAACTAGTCAAACTCCATCTTAACCTGAGTTGGTCTCAGTTTTAAGGTCCTAAGATCTCCCAGGAATCAGAAGAGTCCAGTCTGATTCACTGATCTATTAAAGACTCGCTCTGGAGCCCGGGACAAAACATACCATAGTGGTATGTTTCTATGGTTTAAAGAGTAAAGACTGCATGTAATTTAACTAAAATATTTCTTTTAAAAATAAAACCTGTTGGAAATTAAATTTTGGCAATAAATGTGGACAGTTAAAATACTTTCAAGATATTTTATAATTATTAAGTTATTATGATATGTAGGCTTTAATGTATCATAATGGCATACCAAAAAGGAAGTCAAAGTGCTGAACTGGTAGAAATCATTGGCTAAACACTTGGAATAGTGTCTGCTGTGATGCTTGAAGCAGTTTTCAAAACACCAGCAGGCTCTTTTGAAGGTGTAAAAAGAATAATTTATTCACTTGAGTTTATTCCACTAGTTCAGCTGTAGTTCATCCACAATTGAGAAAGTGGGGCTTGAAAAAACAGGAAAGCTTATTTTTTCTCACATACTTTATAAGGGCATAGATGAGAGGATGAGCTCCACTAGTTCTAAAATCTTGAAGGACACTGGGAATAGGAACAAAACTGTTCCATTCACTAACTACAGGCAATACTTTAAAAACGGAGCATGTTTGGGGAAAATTTGTTTATGAGAACCACACTGAAGGTGGTTTTATTTAACTAACTAAAATAATTTTAAAGTGTTGGTCATGTACATTGTCAGTTGCATTCCAGTTTCCAAGCAGAAGCCACTTGGGTTAAACCACAAGTGAAAAAGTCATACAGTAAACAAGAAATAATAGAGACTCATCAATTTTCTAATGCAATGAAACTGCAAAAATTAAATATTATGAATAAATGTATATTAAGCTATGGTCACCTCTTAAACAAACATACAGAGATATGGAACGTCCCCTGTTTAACAAAAAGTGCCAAATTATGCCAACCATTTGGCAGGAGGGGGAAAATAAATTAACCTTTCCTTGGAAAAATATACTAGAAAGCACAAATGCAAAACAAAGATCAATGATTTAATCAAACCAGCAGGGTCCTAGCACTGGCCTACCTCAGTCCCAAGCTGGGTCACTCGAGCCCACCAGCAGAAGACCATTGCCAACCACTGACCAAGAGCAATGACATCCACACAACGTTACTCAACCTTCCTCATTCAGCAATTAGTGTGTCATGGCAGCATCTATCATCCTCCCAGAAGACTGAGGTCCCACTGTGTTAGGTGCTGCATATAAGAGCCAGTCCTTTCTTCTAAGAGCTTGGAATATAAATAGACAAGAGACTGAGGAAATGACCCCTTCTTATTGCAGATGGGCAACCAAGGTACAGAAAGATAACTTAAGTAACTTGTCCCCAGTCACACAGGAAAGCAGCAGTAAAAACTGGGGATTTCTGATCACTCAAGTCTCTCATTCTTAACCACAAAACCGTCCCCTTCCTGTCACTGTCTGGGGCTGATTATGCAGAAGACAGGACAACTGAGAGAAAGAAGTTCATTTCCTTACACCCATCTCAAATCTCCCAACAAAATTTGCATGGTCACCAAAAATGGAGGTTTTCCTCAGAACACGTTGCAACAGAGACACACAGGATTTGGGCAGACTGACAGCCAGCACATCCCAAGATACAGTAGGGCCAAAAAGAAAGCATACTGCCTACCCTCCAACCTCTTCCTCGCAAAAAATAAACTGTAGGAAATGACGCTGTCTCTTGACAACAGAAAATATCCCCCCCAAAATTAAGATTCTGATTAAAAAATAAAACAAGAATGGGAAACAAAGGGGAAGTGAAGTAAGTGACAGCCATTTTAGTAACAGGGGCTAGGATTGGTAGGTTACATGCAAACTGACTCACTTTTGATGTAAACTGCTGTGGAGGACAAAGAAATCCAGAAACCTCTTGTATCCTGTGCCAGGGAGATGCATACATCTAGGCCCAAAATTCAAACCTTGCTGTTCTGCCTCCTCTAACTTCCCAGGAAGTACAGGAGCAGAGGTGAGGGGAGGAAAGAAACAAAAGAGGACTGGAAAACTGAAATGAAACCCTCCATGTTTGCCTGTCTGGGGTGGGTCCATCTCTGTAGGCCCATTTAAAAACCATAATGGACAACACACTTGTAAATAAACCAGAGGACATAATCAACTAATTTACAGACATTTGGCATGGTACGCACCACAAGGCAATGGTCCCAATGGAAAGAGAAAGCACGTGTGGCCATCCACAAAAAGGTCATCTACTGCAGTGCTTCTCAAATATCTGATGTGGTGGACCGGCAATTTTTTTTCCAGTGGGCCAGGGACCAGTGCCCGGTTCAGCTGCTGGCAGCAACTGCGTGTATCAGCGCTACACAAATGCACAACCAGCTGTTTCTTTCTCTTTCCTCACCTCCCATGACGTCACCTGGAGTGTTGGAACGTACGAACTGTGGTGCTATGACATATCAATATTATGCTTCTGAAAATATATTTCTTTCCTGGCAACTTGCTGTGGACTGGCAGCAGTCCGTGGACCACCACTTTGAGAAGCACTGAACTACAGTCTCACGCAAGTGTATGAAAGCATGTGTGGAGCTGCAATGACGAACACAGGCACTTACGTGCAACAGCAGTGATGCCCAACCTTTTCACCCAGCAGGCTGGATAGGTAGGGCCAGGTCTGTCTGCAGGCTGGATCCAGCTGGTGGGCTCAATTCAGTACATGGGGCTGGCAGGGCAGGGGGGAGGGGTGCATGGCCTGACCTTGATCTATCCACTGGGGTGATGGGGAGCACCCTGGTCCCAATCCAGATGCAGGGGGACAGGAGCAGAGCATCCCAGCCCCAATTTGGACGTGCAGGGCAGAGGGGGATGGGGAGTAGCCCAGCCTCATCCAGAGATGCAGGGAGCAGGCCTGGCCCTGATCCTGGTGCGTGGCAATGGCCTGGGTGACACTGGATCCCCCACTGCCAAGTTTTGCAACCCATGGGAATGCCTGCAGGCCAGATGCCATGGCTCCATGGGCTGGATTTGGCCCAGCTGGAGGTTGCGCACCCCTGTGCAACAGCATTCCAAGCCAAAGAGCAGTGTGAGCCTGGGGAGGCGCAGATGGGGACGGGGTGGGGAAGAGTCTAATGGACCCTCTGTAGTTAAAGCTGTCTCTGCCCTTTGTTCCTGGCCCTCCTATTCCCAAAGCCACTGACATTTTATAGCAGAAATGGAATGTGTGCACAGGCATTTTTGCACATGCACATATGATCGGGACAGGGTCATCCTTTTACTACAGCTTACAATACTGCTGGCATAATATTTAGTGCTGTTATTATAAAATAAAGCCTGGACTTTAATAATGATGCTGCACTAGTGCTTTATGCAGTCACATTACAGGAGAGGCTGCAGGTGTGATCACAGCCTGACTGTGCTAGGCACTGTACAAACCCATTATGAGATGGTCTTTACTGTGAAGAGGCTGCACAAACAGACACAAGGGTTGAAGTGACTTTCCCAAAGTCAAAGCAGGCCAGTGATAGAGCCCAACTTCCTAGCTCTTGACCAGTAGTCTATCCACATTGCTTATGTGACTGAAGAAAGGAAGCATTGTGCCCATTCTGCAGAGAGGCAAGTAAGTCACTAAGAGACAAAGGGACATATCTGGCACCTGACTCCTACTAAAATCATTGGCAACTAATAGATACCCTAAATATCTTTGAAAATCTGGCCATCAGCAACTTGACCAAGGCTGCCTAAGTATGTAGCAAAGCCATAAAGCAAACTCTGATCTCCCATATCCTAAGCCAGTAAGTTAACCATGATAATGTCTTTTGTCTCTTTGGTGTGGTTTATTAATCATACATTACAAAGAATTTTATAGAATCACAGAAAAGAAGATTGGAAGGGACCTCAGGAGGTCATTTAGTTCAACCCCCTGCTCAAAGCAGGACTGTCCCCCACTATATCATCCCAGCCAAGGCTTTATCTAGACAGGTCTTAAAAACTTTCAAGGATGGAGAGTCCACCACCTCTCTGGGTAACCTGTTTCAGTGCTTCACCACCCTCCTATTGAGAAGGTTCTTCCTAATATCTAACCCTAACTTCCCTTGCACTCCTTCCTATCTTAGCTGCCCCTTTTGACTTAATTAGCCCATTCCCTACTCAAATCTACATCAAATGAATGAAAATGCAGAACAGTATTAGACCTTTGTCAGTGGCTTCTTGCCAAACAGTAGCCTACAACTGTTCTTGCTGGCCTTTTAATTGAAAAGCAGAGTTTTAGAAAGGTGGATATTATGAACCGACATATCTATATAGCTATAGGCATACCTCAGAGATATTGCGGGTTCGGTTCCAGACCACCGCAATAAAGTGAATATCGTAATAAAGCGAGTCACACAAATTTTTTGGTTTCCCAGTGCATATAAAAGTTATGTTTACACTATACTGTAGTCTATTAAGCATGCAATAGCATTATGTTAAAAAAACAATGTACATACCTTAATTAAAAAATACTTTATTGCTAAAAAATGCTAACCATCATCTGAGCCTTCAGCGAGTCGTAATCTTTTTGCTGGTGGAGGGTCTTGCCTCAATTTGTAAAAAACGCAATATCTGCGAAGCGCAATAAAGCGAAGCACAATAAAACGAGGTATGCCTGTATATCTATATAGATGAAAGAAATTCCATCCAAGTGAGGCAACCAACCATCCCATATTTTCCAGGACAAACCCAAATTTCAGAGTTGTGTCTGGGCCTTCTCAAAGACTCCCTGAAAAGTGACTTTTGTCCCAGATTTGGAAAGATGATCTCAACTTGGGTGACACATTCCCCCTCTCCCCCCCAAAAGGCAGAGCCAAGTCAGCTGGGATGCAGTGTTGTGAGAATACAGCAGTACTTCTTCCATTCTAAGACATAACTGAAACTACCTCTTGAACTGAAAATAGTAGAACTGTGCTCTTAGGTTGATCCTGAACCCAGGTTAATTAGCCCACTTTCAGGACTGTGTGAAGATGGCTGTATGAACCAGAACCAGCAGAAGCATAAAGCAGAGATGTGATTCCATTTTTTCCATATCCCATTTTTATGCACTTACCTGCTGTAGTGGTATATTTAACCCCCCATAGGCAAAGATGGTGACAAGGCTCTAGAACCATTTCACAAAATCGCAGCCTGAGGATGAGCTGGCAGATTTCCTTTTGACCCAACTGTCCTTTATAAGACATGTCATTCTGAGAGAAATCTCCATTTCAGCCTCTGAATGACAAGCTCCACAGAGAAGTCCGATATAACTGTCAGCAAAGGTCACAGCACAGAGCAAACCTGAGGTGCCAGAGAGTTGAAACATGCCTTCTAGATGTCTCAGTTCAACAGACAGACGCTAGAGAGCAAGCCTCCACTTGCCACCACACACACCCCTGCCCCAACCAACTTGCAAATAACTCCACCTGCTCTTAATTTACAGAGCAACAGGGTCACAGAAAGTTTCCTGTGCAATGTCTGGCTTACAGCTTCCCCTTCAGCAGCACCGTCTGAAATGGGCACCTGCCCCTCACAACAACATGCAGACAGGTGACCCAGGACAAAAGAACAACCCTCAGCCTACCCCATTGCAACCAGCAGCTCTACAGGACCTGGGCCAGACCCAGGTCACCAGACAGGCTCAGGTCAATACCTACTTTTCTAAGGACAGACTTAAACATTTCAGCTAACTTGGAAGCACAAAGGGAAAATTCACGGGAGGAACTAACAAGAAGAAAGAGGTAAGAACCTGTTTAGGTATTAAGTAAAAGGAGAGAGAAATTAACAGAGATTGTGAAACCTTTAGACTATTCATCCGAGCATAGGCAACTGGGAGGTCAGGGGAATAACACAGGAATTCAGGACGCTGGCAGATTTAATCTCTGCACAAGCACACATGAGCTTTCTTTCCTGGTATTCCTGCCACCAGCTCTGAGAATCACATTGTTAGAAGAACAAAATGAAATGTTTAATATTGTTTGTTCATTTTTAAGGATGGTTCTTCTGGAGTGAGGTGAAAGGGTGGCATTACTCCCTTCCCACCTCAGATCTTTTCATCATACAAACTGAGCAAGGGCATAAGGAACTGCTGTACCAGACCCAAGCCTCAGTTAGCCCACCACTGCCCTGTGGCCGGTCATAGTTGCTCTGAGGCAGGTATAAGAAATTCTGCGGTAGGCAATTATGGAATGGCCAGTACTCAAGAAAAGTTTCCTCCTAACTCCAGGTTATGGCCTTCACGAGTGTTTGTATCCCTTCCAAAATTTATGTCTTACTACTACTTGTACTGCAGTGATGTCTACAAGTCCCAGGACACCCTAGCTCTGGGCAATGTGACTATGACATAAAAACTTCAAATCCTTTTCAGTCCTGCTAAGCTGCAGCCCCAATGACATCTTGTGGCAAAGAATTTCATAGGCATCCTGTAAACTGGGGGTGGGGGGGGTTGCTTTATCCAGTTTTCTGCTTTTTAGGCTAGAGACAAAAATTATATATAAACTGGATTAAGTGATTGGAAACTGGCTCAAATCTGTAAACACAATAGAAGTTTAGTGCACATAAACCACTTTCAAAATGGCTGAGACTGGTTTAACATAAACCTGGATGGATATAGTATCAGACTTAGTTTAAGTATCAGATTTATTTTAAATCAGTTTACTGAACTTCTGTCCCAGATCTTAGGGTCTCCATCTCTTTGCAGGCTGCTTCCCTCTCTGGTTCTAGCACACAAGTGCAGTGCTGCCGTGTATGGGGTACCCACACGGCAGGCATACATTTGGGTGGTAACAAAGCATCATTCATTGAGTTTATTCGTGTACTTTTTACGATCCAGGAAAACATTTCTATTAATAATATTTGGCTTCAGAAAAACCTCAACCACAAAACCAAGGCTAGGATTTTAGGCTAACTCCACCTGCTGGCCTCAAACCCGCTCATGTATTTCTTATGAAAAAGGTATACAATTTTAAGTTTCCCAAAGGAAGGGAGAGGCTGTGGCCCAGGAAATGAGTTAGAGCAAACTCACAAGTGTCAAATGAGGTTTGAGAACAGAAGTAAAAGAAGTCTGGACTTCATGTGCTAAATCTTTAGCTGGTGTAAAAATCACCTAACATACACCAGAGCTGAGGATCTGGCCTAGTTTTTTTTAATATAGAGTCTTAGTTAAACGGGAACATTTCTGCTCTGAGGTGTTTCAAGATGATCTTTCCATTATTACTTGTATTATTGTTGTATCCTGAAGCAGCAGCCTAGGTTGCAGTCCCAATGCGTACTGCTCTGCACAAAGAGAGAGAGAAAGGGCCTCTCCTCCATGAAAACTTTACAGTCCAAATAGACAAGACGGACAAAAACTGGGTGGGGAACAGAGGCACAGGAAAGGTCAAATGACTTGCCAAAGGTCAGTGGCAAAATTGGGATTGGGAGGCCAGTTTTCCAACTTCCAAGCCAGGGCTTTTTCCACCACATCACGCTGCCTCAGAAGCTCAGGTTCATCTTCCTACCTTTTAGTAAATAAAGAACTCTTATAGGCACCTATGGAACACCCTCCCCCACCCAATGTGGACACTTTTAATTACCACCCCACCCCCTTTTTAACTCCTGTCTTTGGTCCCTGTCAAAAATGACAGAAGCCAGGAGCAGTAGGACCCAGGGGAAGCCCAGCGGGCTCCCACAACAGCAGGACCCGCCTGGTCCCCCTGCCAGCCAGAAGCCCCTGTAGGCCTAGGACCATGTGGCTGCACTGTGCCAGAAACTCAGGTAAGGGGGGGGAAGGCTGGGGGGGACCCCAGGCAGGGAAGGGGCCTGGGGAAAAGCAGCCCCTCCCCTGCCCTGTGGCTGGCACTCCCTGCTGCAGCCACTCGCAGCCCGCGCGGGACTGCCCTGAGCAGGTACAGGAAGCCCCACGCAGGCTGCGAGCAGCTGCAACACAGGGGTGCCGGCCATGGCAGTGGGGGGCGAGGCTGTTTTTCCTCGCACTCAGCACCAGCTTATAACCCAGCCCTGGAGCCAGCCTGGGCCCCGCACCAGCTCCGGGCTCGCCCATCGGGGCTGTGCCATGGCAGCAGCAGTTGCTCAGCGTGGAGGAAAGCAGCACCCCCACTTGCTGCGCTAGGCAGCATTTGCCACCGCCACCTCTGTGCTGCCCAGCACATGAGCTCCAAATGGGCAGCAGCAGCAAACACTGCCCAGCATGGCAAATGAGGGGGCCACAGCTGTTGCCGCCACAGCACAGCCCCAACAGGTGAGCCTGGAGCCAGCGCGGGGCCCAGGCTGGCAGCAAGGGCAGGTTACAAGCTGGTGATGAGCCCAGGGAAAAGCAGCCCCTCGCCTGCCCCATGGCCGGTGCCCCACACTACAGCTGCTCACAGCCTGCATGGGGCTGCCTGTGCCTATTCAGGACAGCCCCATGTGGGCTGCAAGCGGCTGCAACAAGGAGTGCTGACCATGGGGCGGGCAAGGGCCTGCTTTTCCCCGCACTCAGCACCAGCTCATTTCCTGCCGGCGAGCAGGGGGTCAGGGCTTCACACTGCCCCCTGCCTGTACCATGGGGATAGGGGGGCACTGGGAGTGAGCGGGAGCACAGGGCCCACACAGTGTCCCAGGGCCAGCATTGGCAGGGCCCAGAGCAGGGCGGCAGGGGTACAGGGTCCCAGCTGGCAGGGGCTCTATGGAGCCAGGACAGCTCCCCACTCTCCCTGCTGCTGCAGCCCAGCCCGGCTCCACAGACCCCTGCCAGCCTGCACCCTGCTCTGGGCCCCACCAGTGCTGGCCCTGGAACATTGGTCCCAAGACATTGGGACACTGGTCCCAAGATGGTGGCCAGGGGGCAGGCACCTGTCAAGGGGCGGGACTACCCATGCAGCCATCAACAGCTTGCCAAAACTGGGTAAGCGGCCCTCTGCCAGAAATAATTGCCCGGCCCTGATATATGCTCATTTGTTCATTAGTGCTTATAATCTACCTGGTGAAAAGCAGAGATAGCAAATAGCAGAAGGATGAACTAAAGGCAGCAAAAGCCTTCTCTCCTCTTGAGCAACTACATGCAAGTGAGTGCGCTTGATGCTTTGCCAGACACCACATTGGACAAAACTTTCAAACACAAACACTAATTCACTGTGCCAAAGTTCAGAGGGAAATTACAGCAATGAAAAAAAGCCACACGCATGCATGCGCGCGCACACACACACGTTTTGGGGTTTTTTAAATTGACTATGCACCGACACACCCACCAAGCACTGTGAGTTGCTTCTTACCCAGGATTTCCTTATATTGCAGTTTATAAACATACTTGAGGAGTGCATAATTCACTGAACTGCCTAACAAGATGCCAGTCCCAATATACTGCCTGTTAGTTAACACTCTAACAAATCCTGGTTATCAGCATAGCAGGCAAGA
>NW_017729025.1:154852123-154853155 GCF_001723915.1 Gavialis gangeticus | reverse complement strand
GTAAAGGATCACCTACCCTGTATCTTGGGGCATTGAGTACATTGGGAAAGGGAAAAACTGCTGAGCCCCATAAGGAGTAAGCAAGAGCATAAACTCCTTAAACGCACAACATCTTTCAGCCTCACACTCTGCTTCAGAAAGTAATTTGTACTCTTACCGGAATAATGATAGGACATAGCAAAAGGGGAAGCAGCTGTCAAACAGTCCCTATTAGAAGCCCTGAAATTGATAGAAGCTTGTCAGTCAGTTTCAGAACTACTAAGAGGCCTTGAAACAAAGATGGTAGCCCACATACAGACTAGCTGCTGTCATTTCCCGTCATTCTCAAAGGTTCCAGCAGTGGCCCTTAAACTGAATATTGGAAACCTTGAAAGTGAAGGGAGCCATGTTCGGCACTGCTAATGCCACAGCACTGACATCACTGGGCAATGCACTGCTTACACTAAGTTAAGGTAAGGGCACAGGCTTTCTTCAGTCCCAAGGCTAGGCACTTAAAGGGAGCATACCATACTTCCAGCATCCAGCACACATGCCCCCTCTGCTTCCAGACTCCTGCTACCGTCAGCTTGAGAGGAGTCTGCAGGAGCTGACAGAAGTGACATTTGTCTCGAGATCAGCCCCTTGGAAGTGCTCTACAGCCATGCCTTGACACAATGGCAGAGCTGTAGAGTGCTTTAAAAATGCCTGATTGCACAACAAATTAGCCCTCACATAATGTTCTTTAACTTCTGTCTGTCCCTGCGTGCGATCAGAGCTGGGCTGATGCTTCCCCTGGTACTGTCTTCAGGAAGGGAGGGGGAGGGGGCTGGGGTTTGTCCAAACTTAACTGGGGTGGGAGTGGACTGGAGTCCTTGGAGGGAGCTCCAATCGCCCCCACCCCAGCTCAGGCTAGGCAAACCCCAGCCCACAGCTCTCTCCCCTTCCTTCTCTCCACTCCCATACTGCAGACAACACCTGAGCTGGGAGGTGGGAGCAGGGCTAGGGGAGAGGGGATGCAGACATGCAGCTCCCCTTGGATTGGCTCCAAAGTGG
>NW_017729025.1:154842670-154847123 GCF_001723915.1 Gavialis gangeticus | reverse complement strand
TCTCTCTGGATCAGCTCCAAAGTAGAGCGCTCTATCATCCACCCTCCAGATCCTACAGCGAATGTCTGTTGAGTTGGGAAGGTCAGTCTAACTCATGGCACTTTCTGTGAAGTTAAGCAGGAGTGGATGCATGTGGATGGGACAGGGAAAGAGGCAGCTTAGGAAACCACCCTCATAGAATTTGTAAGCATGCTAGAGATGGACCCAATACAGTGAACCCCTTTCAGCACCCTTAGGTTGGCACAAGTCCCATAACTTCTCAAAGAGCAGTGACAGGCAGAACTGGACGTGTTTCTAAGACAACACCTGTGATTCAGTGCCAACTACCATGCTCTCAAGGCTGGGGCAAACCCCCCTTGGAAGCCAGCCCCAGCAACTGTATTATCCATTGTTGAAAAAGATCCTCAGGGGTTGACTATACACTCTACAAACTCCCTCTCCTGATACTTCATCTGGCAACTCTTCCTCTAAAAAAGGCTTGGAGCACTAATTCCTGCTGGGCCCAGCAGACTCACCTTCCTCACAAATGGCATGATGAAATAAGTGCTTTTGATCCAAGAGGAATCCCAGCTAGTGAGGATAATTCTGCTCATGCTTAAAGGCTCTACCCTACTATCCAGTTCCACTTCCCTTTTCAGCTCTTGCAAGAATCATCACATTGCTAGTTCATGAGGTCCCACTAAGTATAAAATCCAATTCACTGAGATGGTGCCTCATTATGTACAATATTTTCTTCCATATAAACACACCTCCAAATATAACATAAGCCCCATTTTGAGAAGGCTCCAAGAAGGAAAAAACATCTAACCTTAGAGTACAGGTAAGTATCTGACATCTGGGGTATCTGAATCTGAGGGACTGCACATGGGGTTGGGGGATTAGGAGTCATGTGCTGGGGCTGTGGGCTTGAGGGCTGCAAGCCATGCAGGGGCTGAGAGCCATGCACCAGTCCTGATGCCATGTACCAGAACCAGAGCCACACGGCTGGGTCTGACCTGGCCATACCTGCACTGGCCCTGGAGCCAGTGCACAGGGTTGGACTTCCATCAGGTCTAGGGCCATGTGCTGGATCAGACCTGGTACACTAGGTCCAGCTGTGGACCAACCCCACGCCTCAGTCTAATACAGCATGCAGTGGGGTGTGAGGGAAACGTCCCCATGGGTTGAGAAATCTGGCAACGGCGTGCAGCGGAGAGACAGAACAGCGGCAATGTTAACTGCCGTGGCTCCCAGAGGCACAGCAATTAACATTCCACCCCTCCCTCCCCCCACCAAATTTCCAGACCAATGGGGAGGCCTTTTCCTGGCACATTTTCCCCAGCTGGTTTTAGGGGGAAAAGGTGCAGGTTACACGCAAGGAAGTAAGGTATCTTGTACATAGTAGAGTGGGGCTCCAAAGCTGCTTCCAATGACCACCTAGTGAATCTTCACCCCCCTCTTATCACCTTCACTCTAATCCATTCCTAGCCTCTTGTTACCTCATCACGGGATGCTGGGAGCTTTCTAAAGGGTTACTCTCAGATGAGGAACAAGAATGACAGAACTCCAAAGGAGACCCCGTACAGCCTTTCACTGAAAAGATAAAGACAGCAATGAGGAAACCCATAAATCTGGCAATATTAGAGAATGAGCAGTCTTTGTTCTCAGCCACCTCCAGCTGCTCTACAAGAGTGGTGGAAGGGTTCCAGAGCCATCAGATATAAAACCACTTCAAGGAGCACCGGCACCCTCAAATCTCTATTTTTCTAATGTCACTTCAGAGCACTGGTTCTCAAACTTTTTAGACTCAAGGCACCCTACCAAAAAAATGCCAGCTATTTTTTTTTTTAAAGCATGAAAACTAACTACAGAAAAATAACAGAGCAGTTCTTCTGTTGCAAAGAACTCAGAAAGACAGCAGGACAGAACAGCTTTAACACAACAAATTCCTGTTTGAAGTCTCAGGATTTATCTTGCAACTCACATGTAGGTTTTTGCACACTTAACAGTGCTAACATTGCACTGCAGGCCCCTTCCACTCATTACACTTAAGAGGTGACTAACCAGTTAATCGTGTCTTAAGTTGTTACCTGGCCACGTGTTCAATCAATTACTGGCACAATAAAATGATGAATAAGCCATAAAACATTCCACAAAAAAGTGAAATAACTTCGTGGCTTGTTCCGATCATTCCATTAATTGAATGTGGGGCAAGGTGCGCCCCGTGGCTGGGAGTCCTGTCGGCTGAGGGGGCTCCCAGTTGAGGGAGCCTGCTACTTGCTGGGGCAATAAGGCATGATGAGATCTTATGCACAATCCCACAATCACACCTCCTCGCCATGCATGTGGCATGGCAGGAAGTGCAATTGTGGATCACACATCAGATCCCATCACACCTTTACCTGCACATCTGGCAGGGGCCTTAAAAATATCTCGTACCCCGAGGTTGACTCTGGTTGACAATTGCTGCTTTAAGGGGCTCCAGTTGCACAGAGAGGACATGAAGGGCTTCCTCACTGAGACTATCCAGGGCTTCCTCAGGTGGTGAAGGAGGGGTGTATATAGCTGTATAATACTCCCCCCTTGCACAGCACCAGGAGCATGGCAAAAGCACCCCTGGTCTCCCACAATTCTGTCCCACTGCATGGGCCATCAGAGCAAGCTGAAGCCAAGTGTGCACTACAGCAGCCCTAATTCTAGGGGCCAATTAGCCCCAGAACATAAAGTAGTCCAAGAAGGGCACAAAGTGCCAAGCCTAACTGTGACAGAATGGAAGATGGAGTTCTTTGGTTTCCCACGAGGCTATGTTTGCTGCCATTTGTTAGTTAAATTCATTTTAAAAACTGCCACGTACTTCAGTAGTGCAGTGCCTGGGAGTCACATCTCTTGTGCCACTGATGGAAGGAAGTGGGGGCTGCAACTGCCAGACATGCTCAGTGATGTCCTCTTGCTGTCTTGCTGGCTCTTGGGTGGCTAGAACAAGGATGAGGAGCTGCCATTTGAAGAGACGGTAAGGGGAGAGGCACAATGGGTTGATACAGGACAAGGAGGTTCATAACCAATTTGTGCCACCTGTCTATTCACCCACTGCCTTTCCACTTACGTTTGCATTATAGGCACTTTGAGGCACAGACCATGCTCTCAGAGCCTTCATGAACATCAGAGGTGATCAACCATTTGGCCTCATGAGCCAAATGAGTGCCATAGGGCCAATCTGCAGGGCAGATTGGACCCCACAACCCAGGATCAGGCCTGCATGCCTAAATCTGGACCGTGCTGCCCCGCCCAGGCTCACGTACCAGGATTGGGACCCCAGGACCCTGTGCATCAGGATCAGGCCTCATGCCACCCTGCATGTCAGATCTAGCAGGCAGGGCCACAGCCCACAGGGCTCCCCATAGAACCACAAGGGAGGCACACAGGCCAGATGACAAGGCATCAGGGACTGGATTTCGCCTGCAGGCCTGTAGTTAAGCACCTCTGAAGTACATGAAAGAACTAACTCAAAAGAGACCCCAATCCCTGGTGGGGGGCCTCTAGGTGGTCCTGTAATTCTAATACTAAAAAGATGTGGATCCACCTGGAAATAGTTCAGCCTATTCTTAAAGAGAACATTTTCCCTGCGACAATATTTCGAGGGGAGCCAAGCCATGTTGGGGGGGCTCCAGGCTGGCACATGAAATAAAATGGCAAGTCTAAATTCCCCTCCAAGTCAGCAGAAGAAAAAAAGCAAGAATTACAAGGCTCCAAACAGGGTTTGTATAACAACAATTGCAGGGCTTGGTGCTCCTGGAAGCTTCACTTTACCAGCTGTCAGTGCAAGGACTAGAGCAGGAGGGAGAAGGGAAAGGGGAAGAAACAGCTGTGTAGATGAAAAGGAATAAGATGCAGTGAGCATGTATGCTGGGTGGATGAGACCATGCAAAGGAAAAAACAAAGATGAGCAACGGTGGGATTTTTCGGCTGAACTCACGGATTCTCTTCTTTTTTCATTACTTTTTCTGATATATGATCCTTTGGGGCTGGCAACGCTGCAGTCTGATGCAGACAAATGTAAAATAATGAGTCTAGGGGCAAGAAGCCAAAGCAGACAGTACATATTAAATGGAACTGTCTTGCTGCTGGACTGGCCAGGAGAGATTTAGGAGTGATTGTAAAAGGTTCTCAAAGCCATCAGTCCCTGGTGCTATAGAAAATAAGGATATTAAGAGCAAATAGGGAGTGCAGGAATGATAATTTCTCTCTGACAAGAGGATAAAGTTGAAATAAGCTGTAGACAGAGGCCATCAGAACCAAGAGAGTAAAAAAAAAAAAAAAAGAAGGACGTTTGTCTAGGGGGGGACTGGATTGTAAGGCTCAGAAAGAACAGGAGAAGGAAGGGCCATCACATTCAACTTAGCTCCTCAAAAGGATGCATTCATTCCATGCCCAACACTCCACTGCTCTCACTGAGATCAATGCTGTTAGAGCAGTG
>NW_017729025.1:154836884-154837670 GCF_001723915.1 Gavialis gangeticus | reverse complement strand
TGAAAATCAGAGCAGTAAAAAAAAAAAAAGCAGGACGTTTGTCTAGTGGGGGACTGGATTGTAAGGCTCAGAAAGAACAGGAGAAGGAAGGGCCATCACATTCAACTTAGCTCCTCAAAAGGATGCATTCATTCCATGCCCAACACTCCACTGCTCTCACTGAGATCAATGCTGTTAGAGCAGTGGTGTTCAATCTATATCCATCCCATGGGCCGGATAAGTGACATAAGGTCAGTCCATGGGCCATATTCACTGCACAGGGTTAGGCTGCAGGCCAGACCTATTGTTGTGTGATTTGGTGTGCCAGTGCAACCCCAGGCACCAGATCCAGCTGTGGTCCAACCCCATACAGGTGCAGCTATAGCTCTATGTCATGTGCTGGCACACAAGGCCATGTCATGCAGACCACGGGACTCCCCAGAGATCCAGAAATCTGGCAGGGGGGGAACAATGGCAGCATGAATTGCCACAGCTGAGGGAGCAATTAATGCTATTATTGATCCCCAGCAACCAAATTTCCAAACTTCTGGGGAGAATCACAGGCTGGGTGACATCTTCCTGGGCCAGATCTGGCCTGCAAGCCTGAGGTTGAGCATCACTGTGTTAAATGGACTGCAGATTCCATGTGATCTGTCGAAATCTGCAATGAAAAAACTTCTTCCAAGGATCCCATGGGAGGAGAGTGAAGGGACAGAACCTACCTCACCTACTACTGTACTTACTCGAATACAAGACAAGGTACGTCCCCCATCTCCCCCCCATCCCCAGTAAGCGGGGGGGGGGGGG
>NW_017729025.1:154832881-154836364 GCF_001723915.1 Gavialis gangeticus | reverse complement strand
CAAGGTCCCCCCCCCCCCCCCCCCCCCCCCCCAGAAAGGGGGGGGGGGGGGGAAGCCTCATCTTGGATTTGACTGTTAGCTCAGGGCAGACAATGGTTCAGCTCTGGCTTTGGCCCTGAGCTCAGGGCTAAGGCTGGAGCTGAGCTGCCACCTTTCCTGGCCTGGAACAGCTCATTTGGCAGAGGAACTGGACATGCAGATGGGGGGTAGGGAGCACAGGGGAGACCACGGCGGGGAGGGGGAACCTGCAGCCTGCCCCCACCCCCAGCCTGTGCCTGCCCCCCATACCCTACTCCCCACACCCTCACCACTGCCTGCCTGCCCCACCTGGCTGCCCCCTCCCCCTTCATCTTCTGCTCCAGCTCAGTCCCTCCAGCCCTGGCCTGGCTCAGCTGGGAGCTGCCACTGCTTCTTCCTGGCCAGGCTGGTCTGGGGTTCGGAGGACTAGAGCTGCAACAGAAAGCAAGGGGAGGGAAGTGGTAGGGGGTAGGCAGGGATTAGAGCAGGGGGTTGTGGACAGGTTGCAGTGAGGGAAAAGCATAGGCATGAGCAACAAACGGCAGGTACAGGCACAATGACAGGTGGTAGGGGTGCACATGGTGGAGGACAGGCAGCAAGGGGGACACGGCAGCTGCTAACCAATCCCTGATCCCTCAGCATTTACCTCCTGAGCCCATTGCAATACAACTCAGCATGGGTAGGGGGCAGCCAGAAGATAGCGGGTTCTTTTAATCACCTTGGGCATTTGTACATGTGCTTGTGGTGTTTTCATTCAAAACCGGAATGCTGCCATTTTCTGTGCGCTGATGTATGTTTTGCCACTTATACAACTGCATGTGCCACAACACAGTGTGTGTCAGCTTGCATGCAGAGCAGACTCAATTAATCAAGTCTGCTCTGATCCGCCAGATCTCCAGCGCATTGAGGGATGAACAGGTACGTGTATAAATGCCCCTTGTTCCTTCTAAAACCCCACTAGGCTTTCTCTACTTATCTCAACGTCCCACAGTTACTATTGCTTGAGACTCCACAGACTGAGGGCTGTTCCCTGCCACCGAGAATCAGTTTTACCAGTGGTAACTTTGGACCCTGTGACATATCAGCTAAAGCCATAAAACTGCAGATCTCTGAGGCTGCAAGGAAGCCCTCCAAATTCTTTCCAGATCTTGCAGCCCTGAGCGAAAGTCCACTGGCTCAGCTGTGATTATGCAGCAAGACTTGGCTTTCCAAAGACCGCATGTCTGTATCCGAGTTCGAATGGTGCTCAGCCAAATCCGAATGGTTGCAAAGCTTTCTCATGTGTGTGGATGAGCTCTATCTGACGCAAGAAGTTTACGGGCTGACGAGTGGCAAAGCACTGCTTGACCTGGTACTGGCAATGGGGGACGACCTTATCAGTGACCTAACGATCGAAAGGAAGCTGGGTGACAGTGACCACGAGCAGATCGCCTTCACCATCCACCGTAAGGCTGGCAAGTCAGTCAGCAATACAGAAGTCCTCAACTTCAGGAAAGCTGACTTTAACAAGCTCAGGAAGCTTGTCAGTGAGGCCCTAAGGAACCACGACCCAAAGGGGAGGGGAGTTCAGGAAGAGCGGTTGCTCCTCAAGGGAGCGATCCTGGATGCGCAAACAAAGTCTGTCCCATCTTGAAGGAAAGGCAGCAAAAGGGCACAGCAGCCCCCTTGGCTCTGCAGGGAACAAGCAGACCTCCTGCGGCTGAAAAGAAAGGCCTACAAAGGATGAAGGACGGGATCCACCTCCAGGGAGAAATATTCTGCACTGGTCCAAACCTGCAGAGAGTGAACCAGAATAGCCAAGGCTGCGACTGAACTCCAACTGGCTACAAGTATCAAGGACAATAAAAAGTCCTTTTTTTAGATATGTGGGGAGCCGCAGGAAAAGCAAGGGCAACATTGGGCCCCTGCTAAACCAGACAGGCCAGTTGACAACCGATGCCCAGGAAAAAGCCAACCTATTAAATGGGTACTTTGCATTAGTCTTTCACCAGTCCCACGGGATGCCCCTGCCTGTTACAGGACAGAATGCCCTGGGTGAGGGAGATTCATTGCCCTCCATCAATGCTGACCTTGCGAAGGAACACCTTGAGAGGTTGGATACCTTCAAGTCAGCTAGCCCTGACAACCTACACCCCGGGGTACTCAAGGAGCTGGTGAGCATAATAGCCCAGCCCCTGGCACAGATCTTTGAGAACTCCTGGCACTCTGGTGTAGTGCCCAAGGACTGGAAGAAGGCCAATGTAGTATCTATCTTCAAGAAAGGGGGGAAAGTGGATCTGGCAAACTACAGGCCCATCAGCCTGACCTCTGTCCCAGGGAAGATCCTAGAAAAGATTGTCAAAGAGACCATTCTCAACAGACTGGCTGATGGCAAAATCCTGAGGGATAGCCAGTACAGGTTTATCATGGGTAGGTCTTGCTTGACCAATCTTATTTCCTTTTACGACCAGGTGACCTATCACCTGGACGAGGGGGAAGAGACTGATGTCATATATCTTGACTTCAAAAAAAGCCTTCCATCTGGTATCCCATGATCACCGTTTAGCAAAACTGGCTAATTGCAGCCTCGGCTTCAGCACTGTCTGCTGGCTGGGGAACTGGATCTGTGGTTGGACCCAGAAGGTGGTGGTTGACGGATGTCAATCGTCGTGGTGTGCTGTGACCAGTGGGGTCCCCCAAGGCTCTGATTTTGGGCCTGTACAATTCAACATCTTCATTAATGATGTGGACGCTGGTGTCAGAAGTGGACTGGCCAAGTTTGCCGACAACACCAAACTTTGGGGTAAAGCATCCACACCTGAGGACAGGAGGGCGATACAGGCTGACCTTGACAGGCTCAGGAAATGGGCAGACAAGAACCTGATGGTGTTTAACACTGAAAAATGCAAGGTTCTCCACCTTGGGAAGAAAAACCCGCAGCATGCTTATAGGCTCGGCAGTGCTATGCTGGCTAGCACTACGAACCAAAGGGACTTGGGGGTCATGATTGACCACAAGATGAACATGAGCCTTCAATGTGATGCTGCAGCTAGTAAAGCGAGCAAAACACTGGCTTGCATCCGTAGATGCTTCTCAAGCAAATCCCAAGACGTCATTCCCCCATTGTACTCGGCCTTGATGAGGCCGCACCTGGACTCCTGCGTCCAGTTTTGGGCTCCACAATTCAAAAAGGATGTGGAGAAGCTTGAGAGAGTGCAGAGGAGAGCCATGCACATGATCAGAGGTCAGGAAAACAGACCTTATGATGACAGGCTGAGCACTATGGGACTCTTCAGCCTGGAAAAGCGCAGGCTCGGGGGTGATCTGGCGGCTGCCTATAAGTTTATCAGGGGTGTTCACCAGGATGTGGGGGAACGTCTGTTCACCAGACCACCCCAAGGGATGACAAGATTGAATGGTCACAAACTTCTCTGTGACCGTTTCAGGCTGGACATATGAAAGAACTTCTTTACTGTCCGAGCCCCC
>NW_017729025.1:154826502-154827881 GCF_001723915.1 Gavialis gangeticus | reverse complement strand
CTTTGCATTAGTCTTTCACCAGTCCCACGGGATGCCCCTGCCTGTTACAGGACAGAATGCCCTGGGTGAGGGAGATTCATTGCCCTCCATCAATGCTGACCTTGCGAAGGAACACCTTGAGAGGTTGGATACCTTCAAGTCAGCTAGCCCTGACAACCTACACCCCGGGGTACTCAAGGAGCTGGTGAGCATAATAGCCCAGCCCCTGGCACAGATCTTTGAGAACTCCTGGCACTCTGGTGTAGTGCCCAAGGACTGGAAGAAGGCCAATGTAGTATCTATCTTCAAGAAAGGGGGGAAAGTGGATCTGGCAAACTACAGGCCCATCAGCCTGACCTCTGTCCCAGGGAAGATCCTAGAAAAGATTGTCAAAGAGACCATTCTCAACAGACTGGCTGATGGCAAAATCCTGAGGGATAGCCAGTACAGGTTTATCATGGGTAGGTCTTGCTTGACCAATCTTATTTCCTTTTACGACCAGGTGACCTATCACCTGGACGAGGGGGAAGAGACTGATGTCATATATCTTGACTTCAAAAAAAGCCTTCCATCTGGTATCCCATGATCACCGTTTAGCAAAACTGGCTAATTGCAGCCTCGGCTTCAGCACTGTCTGCTGGCTGGGGAACTGGATCTGTGGTTGGACCCAGAAGGTGGTGGTTGACGGATGTCAATCGTCGTGGTGTGCTGTGACCAGTGGGGTCCCCCAAGGCTCTGATTTTGGGCCTGTACAATTCAACATCTTCATTAATGATGTGGACGCTGGTGTCAGAAGTGGACTGGCCAAGTTTGCCGACAACACCAAACTTTGGGGTAAAGCATCCACACCTGAGGACAGGAGGGCGATACAGGCTGACCTTGACAGGCTCAGGAAATGGGCAGACAAGAACCTGATGGTGTTTAACACTGAAAAATGCAAGGTTCTCCACCTTGGGAAGAAAAACCCGCAGCATGCTTATAGGCTCGGCAGTGCTATGCTGGCTAGCACTACGAACCAAAGGGACTTGGGGGTCATGATTGACCACAAGATGAACATGAGCCTTCAATGTGATGCTGCAGCTAGTAAAGCGAGCAAAACACTGGCTTGCATCCGTAGATGCTTCTCAAGCAAATCCCAAGACGTCATTCCCCCATTGTACTCGGCCTTGATGAGGCCGCACCTGGACTCCTGCGTCCAGTTTTGGGCTCCACAATTCAAAAAGGATGTGGAGAAGCTTGAGAGAGTGCAGAGGAGAGCCATGCACATGATCAGAGGTCAGGAAAACAGACCTTATGATGACAGGCTGAGCACTATGGGACTCTTCAGCCTGGAAAAGCGCAGGCTCGGGGGTGATCTGGCGGCTGCCTATAAGTTTATCAGGGGTGTTCACCAGGATGTG
>NW_017729025.1:154816443-154825974 GCF_001723915.1 Gavialis gangeticus | reverse complement strand
CAGGGGTGTTCACCAGGATGTGGGGGAACGTCTGTTCACCAGACCACCCCAAGGGATGACAAGATTGAATGGTCACAAACTTCTCTGTGACCGTTTCAGGCTGGACATATGAAAGAACTTCTTTACTGTCCGAGCCCCCAAGGTTTGGAATAGACTGCCGCCAGAGGTGGTTCAAGCACCTACTTTGAACACCTTCAAGAGACATTTGGATGTTTATCTTGCTGGGATCCTATGACCCCTGGTGACTTCTTGCCCCTGGGACAGGGGGCTGGACTTGAAGATCTTCCGAGGTCCCTTCCAGCCCTAATGTCTGTGAATCTATGCAGACCTTACAGCACTGCAGAGCCTGTGAGAAGAGTACTGGCAGCAGGACTGTTTTTTTCAAAGCTAGCTCCCAAATCACATCGCTTCCCAAAACAGGACTGGACAGACAAGTTTGTACTACGAAGAACTGTTCCTCAGAGAGACAAAAGAGCAGGCAGCAGCCATTTTTCCCTTTTCTCTCCTTAGCAGGCAGTAATAAAGTAAACTAAACAAGAGACTTATTTTGGTGCATATTCAGAGACTTTAACTAGTGTGCAAGTCTTTCAGAACAATCTGCCTTTAGCACAGCCTGTAGCCACCTCTTTCTGAGAAGCCATTACGTCGCTGAAGCCAGCCAGTACTGCCATAGGCCTTGCTAGTATCTGAGTGTTTTCCACTTTAAGGAACACTTCCCTCCAAATCAGCAGTGACCACACAATTTGGCAAGGTACTCAGAAGCACTTGTCCTGGTAAAGGTCTTTAGTATAAAATACCAAGGCCATTACTGCTTGGGGTCCTTAAAGATCCCATAAGAGTAAAAAGGTGGATCCTACACTTGGAGCCAAACCCTCCCTTGGGCAACTACAGTTCTGTTGAGCCAACTCCTTTCTGGGGTTTCACCTACATAACTTACCTTTCTCACTGCCTATGCTAAATTGTTGAGTCCTCTCTACTACCTGTATATAACTATTTCAGGGGTATGCACATTAGAATCATAGAAAATGAGGGTTGGAAGGGACCTCAAGAAATTATCTAGTCCAATCCCCTGCTCAGAGCAGGACCATTCCCAACTAGATCATCCTGGCCAGGGTTTTGTTGAGCTGGACCTTAAAAACCATTGAAGGATGGAGATTCCACCACCCTCTCTAGGTAACCTGTTCCAGTGTTTCACCACCCTCCTAGTGAGAAAGTTTTTCCTAATAATATCCAATTTAAAGCACCCTTGCTGCAACATGGAAACATTGCTCCTTGTTCTGTTATCTGTCACCACTGAGAACAGTCTAGGTCCATCCTCTTTGGAACCATCCTTCAGGTAGTTACAAGGCTGCTATCAAGTTGTCATTCTGTATTCCTAACCTGCCTCTCAAAGGTATTACAAGAACTAAATACAGAATCACAGTAGTAGTCCAACAGTTAAGCTGGCAAACAGCCTTCTATAATAAGCCAACTTGTCACATATCTGCCTTGCTCAGAAATTCCTTTCCAAGCAAATTTTTTCATGTGTGATCTCCCACAAGGAGATTTTTTTTTGTTGGAAAACGCTGTGTTAATTAGACAAAGTGTTCGTGAGATGACTGTGAATAAATTTAAAGGGTTTTTTCTCCCCCTTTAAAGCAAAATCTAGGTTTTTCTTGGAAAGTCTTTTCTCCTAGAAAGTTTGATCCATTAACCTCTCATTTGGTTGATTCAACTATTCTATGAAAAGTGTCTCTGAACACATTGGGAGAAGAGATTTGCTTTGGTCTTATCTGCTACATGCTACATTTTTAACAAATCATTAATGACCTGGGAGTTTATATAAATCCTATATTGCAAGGGGGAAAAAAACTTCCAGCTTTCTCCTGCAAATTATTTGAAGAAATGTTAATACAGGTCTAGAATAAGGGAGACCAAGATACTCCAGTTCACTTAGCTGTCATCTAGGCCATCATTCATTCCTAAAGGCTTCTCCTTTAGTTACTCTTGAATGCACACAAAAAGTGGGCTTTCCGCATTGTTAACATCTGTGGAGTTAAAAAAGAAAAAAATAAAACCTTGCCCAAATGTTAAGAGGGAGAGCTCCTGAACTTCACAAACATGTAAAAACTTTCCCCTCCACAGCTGTTCTTTTTATCTGCACTTCAGAGTTGAGACCCAAAGTATTTGGGCTGAAATACTGTGAAAAAAAGCTGTTCTGGTCAGATCAGGAGCCAGTACTGCAGTGAAATACATAAGCATTTAAACAGCTGGGTGCTTTGAACCTGAACTCTGAGCTTTTATAAGCTCATCAGTTACCAAGAGAGGATTGATCTTGGGTGGTAAAGGCACAGGGCTAGGCCACTGATTCTCAATGAGGGTGCCTTGAGATCCTTTTGGGGGGTGGCACAGAATGCCACACAACATTAGCACTCTGTTAGGTGTGCAAAAATGATTCACAAAATAAAACTAACAATGTCAAGTAAGAATCTACAGTGTTAAAAAAAATTCTGACCTGTTGTGGTCTGAGTGCTAGGCAATAGAAAAACTGCTGCATTATTTTTCCATAGTAAAAAATGAATGAAATCTGAGAGCAGGTATTTTCTGAGGAATGGCTTGAGCCTAATGAGCTTGAGCACCACTGGGCTAAGCCATGGGAGACTTGGTTAGGTACTCTGGGTGAGGCCATTCGCCCAGCACCAGAGGCTAATTAGTAAGCCAATTCTATCCCCAGTCCATTTGTAGATGCCAAGCTGGAGAAGGCTACAAACTATCCTAGGATGCCTATACATGGACTCAGGAGGGGGAAGGGAAGGGGGGGTGGGGCATGTTTTTAATTAGAGTGATTTAATTAGAGTGCAGAGAGCTGCTCTAAGTAAAATGTCACAGCATCACATGTATTAAGCTCCCGTGCATTTGAAAATGGCCACAGGATGCTTTAACTAACACTCATCTGACAAGCTTTAATTAAAGCACCCCAGCAGCCATTTTTAAACCTACAGGGGCTTATACACATGATGCTGTGGCAATGCTAGAGTGGTTTTAATTAGAACGTGGAGCAGACTTGATTAAACAAATCTGCTCTAATGTGTTCTAATTAGAATGCATGTATATAGGCACCCCTAGTGCCCACCCCATTTAGGACACACACGTCCTGCAAGTCACATCCAAGCCCCTTCCTTGCTTCTCAAAAGCCTTCAAGATCCGGACACCCTGCTCCTTATTGCAGTACCTCCTAGCTCCCTAGATCAGTTCTGCCAGTTTTTACCTCACCTGGCATAATGACAGGAACAGTCTGTAGTTTTAAGGCCCATCTCAGTCTGGAAGAGCAGAGCCAACTGGGCAGACTAGTACTGGGAAGAGCAGCTGTCTGTGGGCCTGGGGGTGCTCCCTGAATGCAGGAGTCTTCAATTAGTCATGCTTTGCAAAAGCTCCAGAAAGCTCTTTTCACCCTGAAGCACAAGGCAGCTTTGGAAAAGAATGCAAATTGCAGGATTATAGGGTAACACAGCCACCTCCCAAGCAACATATTTTGGCTATCTGTCCAGTCCCTGGAGAGGATCTGAAGAACAGTGTTACCTGCTCTCCAAACCCTGAAGCTGGATTCCTTTTCCTCCTTCTCAAGCTAAAAGCCATCATTATCTTCCCTACCTCCAGGGGAACTTATATAGACTGAGAAGAGCATTTTCTGGACATGGGGAAGCAGATAGAAACAGATGGAGTCTGCTCCTTTACAGCATCAGATGTAATGAGGGCCAACCACTGAGCATGGGCAAAAATGCTCTCACATCACTTTCTCCCTTTCCCTGGCACCTGAAAAATGTGTGTGGGGAGGAGGGAAGGAAAGAAGAGGGAGATGCACTCACACACACAGGGACCTACTTCCTGCTGTAGCCTGGCACTGGAGTTAATGGGTTTCAGAATGGGGATAAGAACAGAAGGACTGATGATATAGTTGGGTGGGGACGACCCATCTTTGAGCAGGAGGTTGGACTAGATGACCTCCTGCAGTCCCTTCCAACCCTCATTTTCTATGATTATATGACTGAGGTGGAGATTTCCTATTTTGTAACAGGAGGGAGGGGGCATTTGGGAAGGCAGCTTTCAGTACGTCTAACATAGGGACTGTGCAGGCAGCGGAGGGCAGGTATGCAAGAAGAAGGAAAATGTTTTGTAGGAAGCGCTCTCTCAGTTCATCTCCATAAATGAAGGACCTAAGTCTCTTTCTCTCACTTTGTGCCAGAGTCTGAGCCAGGGGGACATCCTATCCAGCTTTGAAGCAAGACGCCCTTGTGATCAGATGGTATAACCATGGGGATTTAGCACAGGATGCAAGGCAGTGATTTTCAATCAAGATGTCTGCCCTGAGATCCACCAAAGGGTGCCACATAATGTTAGCACTGTTACGTGGCCAAACATGATACATAGAATAAACCCAGAGATTTCAAATAGGAATTCAAATGTGGGCATTCCAAGTTCTTTGCAACAGAATAATTGTGCTATTATTTTTCTGTAGTAAAAAACCAAGTGAAAATTCAGAGCTGGCATTTTCCAAGGGGCATCTCTAGTCTAAAAAGGTTGAGAACCACTGAAATAAGGTAAGTTATTAGTTTACATAACATTACATGGGGAGCAAATGTTATTTAGGAATTCATGAGTTTCCTTTCAATTAAGTCCCCTTCAGTTTTGGGAAGGTGGGGAATGAGTGCATAACAGGAAAAGTGGCTGGGCCAAAGAACCAACAGTACTCTCACTTGCTATCCCACTTGCAATACACTGAGTGAGCCTTGCATTTGTCCTCCTGGGGGCTGCTTAGTTTCTCCTACCTAGAGCAAAGGAGGAGTGACATGATAGCAACAGTATGGGAGCGCAGGGCCACTGAGGGAAAGGAGGGACACCCAAGCGCCTTCAGCCACTTCTCCTGGAGGTGCTGATTATGGGGTTAGTGTAACTTCTGATCACTGGCATATTTTGCATTAGAAATAGCATGTTGGAGTGCACAACAGAAGGGTATGTAGTATATTTAAATACATATTACTACGCCCTTCTATATCAATTCTCAGCAGAAGCAACAAAGATGGATAATACCAAAGCATGGGTTTGCTCACACTCCCTAAGCAAGAGGGATCCACGTTCACTGCACAGATGGGAAGCCCTGGCATGAACTGCTAAAACTAAGCCCTCCCCCTACCATCCCCTGGGGGGATCTTCCTATTGCCTCCCACACCAATGGAGCAACAAGCCAGCTAATGCCTGTCAAAGCAGGTCAGGAATAGGCCACTGCCCAGGGCTGGCGGCTTGGAAACTGGGACAAGCCCCTCCAGGGAAAAAAACATTTGTTGGCCTCGTATTTCATCATGTAAATGAAGAAGAGGCCTGGGTCAGGAGAGGGGAGAAACACTGCAAGGGTAAAGTCATTTCCAGGCTCTGCTGACTACTAAGGCAGGGTGTGCTATTAGCCCTCTGCAGACCGAGGACTCCTACATGATATTCCCCACACACAGTACACATCATGCACGGGTTCTGCAGTATTTGTTTGGTCCACGTGCTGCAAAGCATCTGCGCTCAAAGAGTGAAGCATGCCAGAGCCCAAAACACAGTAATAGCAGGCTGCTGGCAGGGAGGAGTCTAACAGGGTAACACATGGTGGTGCGAGCTGCTGCAGATCATAGGCACGGCTTAGGCAGGGCGATGTGAAAGCCGGCTGCTGGCCAAATGTGTTTGCATGCAAATCTTTTGTTCCATTCCAGCAGGAAAGGTGCCTGTGGTAAGCCGGCAGGCTAACAACTTAATCTTTATACCAAACCCTGGGAAAAAAACACACCCCTTGATTTTTTAAGCACACATTTTTGGAGGTGAAAACGGATCCTGCCACCTGGCACCAGCCCCCACATCTCATTTCTTGCCTAGCACGGTGTGCTGTACAGAGAGAACCTCTACCCAAAATCCTGTGGCAGGGGGAAGGGGAGGGAATATGAGCTAGGACCATCCAAGAAACATCTCCTTTGATGCCACAGTTGCTGACAGAAAGAATAGGGAGATCCTACATCTGTGAAGGACCCCGCTTAGTCTATGTAGGAGACAGCTGGACAAAGATACTCAAGGGCATGTGTAGTGGAAATGAGGGGCATGTGTGCACAACACTTCAAAACGAGTTAAATGCTTTTGCACCGCTTTAATGGCCTTGGTGTTTGCACATGTCGGCAGTGTATTGCGCATTCATTCCAGCCACTGTAGCCCATTCAGTAGCATAATGCGCTTTAAATGACTTTGGGGCACAGAAAACTAAAACACCTCCAAAAAGTTTTAGTTTCCTGCCCTACAGCCACAAAGCAAAGCACTGGGATCCGTGTGGCTCAGAGGCTGCGCAGGCAGCCCATGCAGGCAGCCTGGCAAAAGCCCGGGAAGGCAAGCTCCACCAAAGGAGGAAAAAAAAAAAGTGGCGAGCCTGAACTTTTTTTTTCCTCCCTGGAGTTTGCCTGCCTGCCTGAGCTGCACAGGGACCCGGTCCTTCCCGCTGCAGCTGCAGTGCCCCCTGGCTCACCCTCCTCTCCTTACCGTCAGAGAGGCAGGTAAGATACAGGTGTACACAACAAGGGGGTTTACTTTGCCCTAAATCGAAGCAGTGTTTTTAAAAACCCACTGCTTCAATCTAGGGCAAAGTAAACCCCCATTTCATCTACATACACCCTAAAAAGCCAGATCAGACCCCAGATCCTCCCTTGGTCCTGAACCTTCCTCTTCATTTTGGATCAATCTGACAAAGGAGCTTGACTGCCACGCTGCTCAACTCAGTGTCAAGCCCTACCCTAGCCAGGGCAGAACGTTCCCACCTGAGGCTCGGGGTCTTGGGTTTGTACCAGCCTGTCTTTCCCAGACCACTATTTAACCAAATCATCATGTGCAAGCCTCAAAATAAGGTCCCTCACTGCCCCAGCCTCAAGCACCCATGGCTAAGATTTTCCCACGGGACTTTGATTTCCTTAAGAGGGACAGTCACCGGACACTCCCACTCTCAGTAGCCCACACTCCACTCTGATCATGATTAGCGGGATCCAGCCAACACTCCCCACGGCCCAGCAGCTGCCTGGACACTATCTCTCCTCCCCATAGAGCACTGCTTTCTTTTACTCTTGATTGAGTTTCTTGCAGGGAATGAGCGCAGCCAACTCAGGCATGCGCCTCCCAGCTGACAGGAATCCAGGGGAACATCTGTGTCCATCAGGCATTGGTTTATCATGGCAGACACCTTTGTACAAACCTTGCCCTTCTCTCAATTCACTCCTATCCACTCACTTGCTAGATCTTGCTCATTCCTTCCCCACCATACTAGCAAAACGTGCCCTCTGTTTCACTGTGTCCTTGTACCCCATGCTGAAAGCTGATCTATGGAGGACACTACTGCCAAACAACAGGAAGATGTATAAACAGCAGTAAAGGCACCCCTAAGTCAGAGAGTTCCACATGCAGCTGAGATGGGCCAATATTAGGATCTGGATTGTTTTTTTAAATCCAAACACAACTTCCAGAATTTAATTTAAATGTGAGCAGGGTCTAGACTGCACCAGTAGTGGTTACAAGTCCAGCTGGAGTCACCCTTCATTACACCCACTTCTACATTAAGCCAAGTATGTTTTCCTTTGCATTTCTACAGAAGCTTTCATCCAAAGACCTCCTTCTGCATTGCAAGAACTAATGGATTCACTCCCAAGGCATCTCCAATTTTCAGCTCTGTATTATTTCCACTGTATACAGAACACACAGGAAAAAATAAATAAATAAAAAGAATAAATAAATCAATCAATCAATCAGTCAAACAACTTGCCCAAGGTTGCAAAGCAAACCTGCGGCTGAGAAGGGAGCCAGGAAACCTACCTTCCCAGTCCTGCACTTGAACCAAAGCTGTCTCAGCTCTGAACTGAGCCAGGTGACCCAAATGTTCTCCTTCCCAGCAAGGTGAACACCAAAGGTGGCATTAGCACTAAAGTATATGCCCCAGAATAAACAGATGGAGGGTCATTCTTCCTCCCACAGGTTCTTACATGCTGCATAACCTAGGTTTCCTCTGCTACACACACACACAGCCAGCAGCTTTATCCTCTCCCTATCCCAAGTTACTCACTGTGCAAAAGCCTCTTTCCTTCCTATTCCTATTATACACTCTTAGGTTGTCTAAAAGTGGCAGCCTATTGGACTGTTTTTCAAAGTGTGTCAAGCCACACAGAGGTTGCTCAAGTAAAACAGAGACGATTCCATACAGATATGGCATGACAGACTGTACAACTTACAGTATTGAAAGCAAAGGCTACCTCACACAGAGTCTCCTCCACAGAGATGGCTAATAGCATTGCTAGCATTCTAATATTATAAAAGCCTTAATCTGTCCATCTGTCTATCCGTAGCGCTTTATTTGTGCTCTGATTGGCTGATGATCAGAGTGCGAACAAACATTCAAACAGGAGCTGGCGGTGCAGTGGAGCACCGCCATGATGGTGGGGACACAGGGGATGGGGGGAGGGGCAAGGCCAGCACAGCTGGCCTTGCCCCCACCCCCCACCCTGGCTCTCTGGAAGCGGGGGCAACAGAGCGGCCAAAACAGGTGGCAATGATGGAGGGGGGGGGGGCGAGGCCACCAGAGCTGCCCCCCTCCCCCTTGCTCCTTGCAGGTGACGGCAGTGGCAATGTAAGGGAGGGGGGCGCAGAGTTGGGATGCCACGGGGGGGGGGGGGGCGAGGCCACCAGAGCTGCCCCCCTCCCCCTTGCTCCTTGCAGGTGACGGCAGTGGCAATGTAAGGGAGGGGGGCGCAGAGTTGGGATGCCACGGGGGGGGGGGGGGCGAGGCCACCAGAGCTGCCCCCCTCCCCCTTGCTCCTTGCAGGTGACGGCAGTGGCAATGTAAGGGAGGGGGGCGCAGAGTTGGGATGCCACGGGGGGGGGGGGGGCGAGGCCACCAGAGCTGCCCCCCTCCCCCTTGCTCCTTGCAGGTGACGGCAGTGGCAATGTAAGGGAGGGGGGCGCAGAGTTGGGATGCCACGGGGGGGGGGAGGGCCGAGGCCACTGGCACCCCTCTGTTGTCGCCGCCTGCAGGGCCCGACACGGGATGACGCAGTAGCAGTGGGGGGAAGGAGCAGGTCAAACACAGGTGGGGGAAATAGCATGTGTGCCACGGCAGCAGTGGGGGGAGGGAAGAAGTGAGCCCAGGCCCAACGTTGGAGGAGAGGAGGATCAAGCCCAAGCTAGTGGAGAAGCCGGCCCACCATCATGGCAGTGGGGGAAGCAGTGGGCCGGGCCCAACGTGGCAGCAGCTGGGGGAGGGTAGGAGCGAGCCTCCTCCCCCCACTCCCCTCCCCCACATCGGCCCCTCCCCTGCTCCTCCCATCCCCGCACCACTGCCAGGTCGGCCCAGGCCCACTGCTCCCCTCACTGCTGTAGCCTGGCTTCTCCCCTCCCTCGGGCCCAGTCCTGCCCCACATTGGGCCCAGGCCTGCTTCTCCCCTCCCCCCAAGAACAGGGTGTCCCAGCTAGGCTCAGTGATTAAGCCAATTAGCATGC
>NW_017729025.1:154807539-154816432 GCF_001723915.1 Gavialis gangeticus | reverse complement strand
CCTGCCCCACATTGGGCCCAGGCCTGCTTCTCCCCTCCCCCCACTGCTGCGGCAAGGAGCCGGCCTGGAGCCCAACCAGCAGGAGATAAAGGAGCAGGCCCAGACTGGGGGGGAGGGGATGGAGACAGGGCTCCATCCCCACATGCTTTCCCCCCACCTGTCATTCCTGACAGGCAATTGGCTAGTTAGCCAAGAAAAGCAGAGGCATGAGATGTTACCTGAACACTTCCACCTTGCTGTTTCTTGCTGCGGGCCAAATGCAGATTGCATCCTCCTCACCCCCGCTCAAAACTTTGCAGCCAACAAAAGACAAATTCTCCCTGAAAATGTAAAACTTTGCCTTTAAAACAGAAATACATATTTAGAAAGGACATGCCCAGAACATGAGTCTGGCAAGAAATGCATTAGGTGAGCTTTCCCTGAAGCAGAAAACATTATCACTTCTAGGGCACCCCTTGGAAATGGTTAAAATATCCTTCTCTTCCCCCTGCCAGGCTCTGCTTCAAGCACTTGTAACAACCTGCCTGCCTCACCCTCCCCACCCCCACTTAATGTACACCTGGGCCTGGTCTACACTTTACCTGTCTCCACTGGCAGAACTTCTGCATGCAGAGAGCAGCCACCATTGCATGTGCATATCCACACTCTTCTCAAGGCTCTGCTCAACAGTGGTGCTGCCAGAGAGTAAAGTACACCCTGAGAAGGCACCACAGCAGCCAGGCAAGTCCACAGGTGTCATTAGAGTGCCTTCCACCAGATGGCAACAAGAGCCTTACCCTGTTCAGGAGGGGCAGCATAACTGCTGGCCAGCAGAAGGGAAGCTCTGCCAGCAAAATCCTGTAGAGGAGACTAGACCTGAAAATAGCAGGGAACCAAGAAAGCCCACATGCAGTGTTCAAAGAGCACAAATTCCCCTTGCCCTGCTGAGCACAATCTCCTGGAGCTTTGAAGTTATACAAAGGAAAACGGGCTAAGGGATTTTGGAGATTTTGAAAAGAGCCCACTAAACCAATGCAAAGAGGAAAGCAAAGTGAATCTTCCAGATGAAGAGACTGGGAACATATAGACAGGAAAGGAAGAAAAGGGGATCTACTGGTATAGGACAATGCACAAAAGAAAGCATATCGCAAGTTTCTGCTGACTCCATCTCATAATACAAGAGCGTAATACAGTCCATGAAATTTAAGACAGAAAGTTTAAAGCTGACAAATGGAAAATACTTTTTCCAAACGACATGGAACTGCCTGTGGAACACACTGCCACAAGCTCACATGGCCAAGAAGTTTAACTGGACATCCACATGGGTAAGAACATCCAGTTACAATACTGAGCATTAAAAAGGACACACCCACCCACCACAAGAGCCTTGGAAGTGGTACAGTCCTCTAGGTTTCTATAGGTTTGTATACACCTGCTATCATTGTGTTATCTGAGAATATCAGAGTGCAGGGCAATTTCTAACTGGTATTACAGTTGGCTCACAGCAGTGGGACTTCTTGTCCTTTCTTCATAGTAGTTGGTGCTGACCACTGTCAGTCATGTATTCAAACAGATGAGGCAATTCCTATGTTCCTAAACAGGACCTTTGTCTTTTACAAATCCTAGAAAACTGAAGGCAACAATTAAAGCAAATGTGGACACTGACCATTTCCTGAGAGAAATGAATTCCTGCTTACTCTGCTGAACACTTATTACCCACCTAGCCAACTGCCCGTCAAGAATGATAGCAGGGTTGAGGGGATGGAGATGGAGCCCTGTGCCTCCCCCACCCCATCTGGGCCCACTCATCCCTTCCCTCCTACTGCTTGGGGTCCGGGCCTGCTCCCTCCATCCCTGCCAGGCCTCCTCCCTGCTGTTCCATCCGCTCCATTGCCGCTGCCTCCAATCACAGCATCAGCCAACCGGAGCGTGAATAAAGCGTTATGGACAGACAGACAGACAAAGGCTTTTATAATACTAGAATGCAGCAAAAACCTTGTGCCCGCAGCAAGAAGGAATCCTTGCAGTGCAAGTCCTTTCTGCAGAATTAAAGGGCATTGGTACACACGCTTGCATTGCGATGCATGCAGTTGTATAAGCAGCAAAATGCATGTCAGCACTGAGAAAATGGCAGCAGCGTGCTTTTGAACTAAAACACACGAGGTGTTTTAGTTCAAAAGTGCACCACTGCCATTTTCTGCACATTTCACCATTTATAAAACTGCACGCAAAGCAGCACAGTGAGCATCAGCTCATGTGTGGAGCAAACTCAATTAATCGAGTCTGCTCCAACCCAACGGATCTCAAGCGTGTCACGGGGACAAAAAGGTATGTGTATAAATGGCAAGTTCTAGGTTTGAGATAAGACTATATCCCTAACTGTTCTCAAGGATTCCTCTGAGTTTGTGTTTGGACAGCTAATGAACAATGACACTGTCTGCAAACAGGTGGTTCCAATGCAGTGACCACTGTGCCCCAAGTTCCCACAAGCTGCAGCAAATAGAAAATTGATGACAGAATGAGTTTTCCTTGCTTGTTTTCCAGCTTTCCCTCTGAAATAGTGAAACCATTAAGAACCTGGTTGTATTGCAGCTGCTGCTTAGAGAAGGCTCTGGACAACAGTTGTAGCAGGCACTACAGTTTATCACAGGGGAACACCAACTAAATATGAAGGCCGGAAGAGATGCTTAGAAGTTTGTAAACACCCTCCTTACAAGAGCCAAAAAGCAGAAGAGGAGGAGCAGGTCATGAGCAGTCATGCCCCCACTTATATATTCAGTGCAATTTGTAGGTCTGAGTCATCTCAATTTTAAGTATTTGCTAAAATATACAGTTCATCTCAGAGGGGTGGGAGAAAGAGGAAATAACAGGTTAACTCAAAGTAGAAAAGGATAAGGAGGAAAAATAGACGTTTTAGGGGAAGAAGAGAGGAGAGGAAACATAAGAAGCAATAACAACAGGCAGGGGAAAGGGAGGAAAAAGGAACACATCTCAGGAAAAAAACACACCAGAAAAACACGGAGCGAAGACAGGAAGGGAAAGACAGTCTAAAGAATAAATAAAGCAAGAGAAATGCAGTCAGCTTTAGGCTGCATAGTTGAATACCATCTAGAAATATCACTTGAATAATTCTAATCAATATTTGTCAAATAAATAATGTATTGAATTAATACTCCTCATGGCATTCAACCAACATATCAAGTACTATTTCATGCCTCTATTATTAAACACAGGCAAAACTGAAATCTAGTCAGCAGCTATTTTTTGGCTGGCTTTTAACAAACCTGGTTGTAAGCTTACAGTTGAAAAGGATTACACAAAAAACTGGCTGATGATGGGTTACAATTAAATACACAATACAGTACACAATTATTTTGTCCCTTTAAGTGGCAGGAAACATAGCAACACCGGCATATTTTTTACCCAACCTATCGTGTGACTCTTCAACCATGGCCCCTCAGGACTCCAAAAGCATGGCAGCGAGGTAAATCCTACCTGACCTTCCTTCTTCATATACCCAACAAAGAACTCAATGGGGATGCTGAAAGCCTCTTCAGACGTGATTATACTGCTTGCAACAATGAAGAAATTCTCCCACATGCAGGCACCACTAAGCAGATCTCTCAGGCAAATGAGATTGTTTCTAGGCCTCTGCATAGCAAAAGTAAAGGAGAACTGAGCATAGGCGCCAACTTTTGCAGAGGGGAGCCTAAGAAGATGAAGTTTTAGGCATTTCAGCCCTCTTCCCGAGGGGGGGCCCAGACCCCCGTGTACACAGCACCTCTGGAACTGAGCCTGAATCAGTGTGTTGAAGTTTACAGTGTGCACAAGCAGCAGGAGAGGCACTGGACCTCTTTGGCTGTAGACCTAGGAAGTGAGCCCTCTATCAGCTTTGAATTGTTAGCTTTGCAACAACTGTTAACAGCACTTTCTTTGACAAAGTAACTACCTGGGTGGATGAAAGGGATGCTATGGATATAGCGTATCTGGACTTCAGCAAGGCTTTTGACAAAGTCCTGAATGAGCTTTTCATAAACAAATTGGAGAAATGTGGGCTGGATAAAACTCCTACAAGGTGGATAGATAACTGGCTCAATAGCCATAACCAAAATGTAATTATTAACGGGTCCATGTCAGAGTGGCAGGAGGTTTCCAGTGGAGTCCCAAAGGGAGTCTGTCCTGGGCCTGGCTCTGTTTAACACGTTTATTAAAGATTTGCATGCTGGCATAGAAAGCTTCTTAAGAAGTTTGTGGACGACATGAAACTGGAAAGGACTGTGACTGCGCTGGAGGAAGCCAGCACAATTCAAAAGGATCCTGACAAATTGGAAAAGTAGGCTAGAGCTAACAGGATGAAGCTGCATGTGGACAAATGCAAGGCACTACACCTCAAGAAGAATAATCAAAAACAAACACAAAATGGGAGACACCTGGCTGGATGGCAGCTCTATAGAAAAGGACTTGAGGAGTCTTGGTAAAACCACATGCTCAATACAAGTCTGCAGTGTGATGCAACCACACAAAAGGCCAATGCAGTTTTGGGCTGCACTAACAGAAGGATTAGGTACAAGACATGGGAGGCAATAGTGCCTCTCTACTCGGCACTGGTTAGGCCGCATCTGGAGTACTGTGTGCAGTTCTGGGCTCCACATTTTCAAAAGAACGTGGGAAGTTAGGGAGGATCCAGAGGTGGGCAAAAATAATCAAGGTCTTGGAAGGCAAGTCATATGAGGAGAGGCTGAAGGAGCTAGGTGTGCTCAGCTTAAGGAAAAGATGCTTAAGAGGGAACATGATAGCAGTCTTCAAAGACCTGAAAGGCTACCATAAAGAACAGAGAAAGCACATTTTCTCTCTTACTGCATAAAGGAGGACACAGACCAATGGCTTGAAGTTGCAGCAAAGTAAATTTAGATCGGTTATCCAGAAAAAACTTCTTTGTTGTGAAAATAGTGAGGCAGTGGAACAGACTGGCTAAGGAAGTTGTGGACTCCCCAGCACTGGAGGTCTTCACAAAAAGGTTGGACAGCCACTGGTTGAGGATGATCTAGGCATAGCTATGCCTGTGTTCTACCATCAGTATTTCTCATGCTTCTGGGCTTGCTGGCTGCTCCTGATCCTCACTTCCACATTTTCTGCTATATGTGTTAGGGTGTTTTTAAGCCTCCCCAAAGGCATTGGGTGTTGGCTACAGCTAAGGCTGGGGACTGCAACTTGGGCATGCCAATTCTCCTCCTGGGAGCAAAGCCAGAGAGGTTCCTTGCTACAGGGTTTTGCCTCTCCGCTCAGGGTCAGACCTGACAGCCATACTTGGGGTCAGGAAGGAATTTACCCCATGGTCAGATTGATATGGATCATGGGGGTTTTTGCCTTCCTCTGTAGCGGGGGGCATGGCCCTCTACCCAGGACCTCTTGAGTGTATATTGACAACATTTTATAGAAGCAGGACGGACATTGGCTGCCATGGTTCCCCTGCTTTACCTGCAGCAGGTTAGGGTGTTAGATCTGTGTTGTGTCAGAGTTGAGGGTTGTCTTCTGTAGAGTTTAGATTATGGTTGTATGGAATGGTTTGGATACGGATGATTTTGCCTCAGGTAAGGGGTTGGACTAGTCAGTGGTTCTCAAACTTTTTTGTACCAGGATCCATCTGTAAACAGCAACGGCCAGTCCTAAGCCAGTTTCCCTCACTCCTGACCTGCTGCCCCCAAGTCCCAGCTCCCCAGTGTATGAGGAAGGGGGTAGGTGTGTGGGATGGGGGGGGGGTGTCATGAGGGGCCCCAAGCAGCCCTTTGCAGGCTGGAGCTCTGCCAGCCTGCAAGGGAAAAGCCAGGGTTCCCAAGTTTTTCTCCTCTAAACGAGAATCCATTTTTAAAGTTTGTAGATCCTTAAAGTTTGTTCATGACCCTTTCACATATTCTTGCAACCCATGGGCTGAGAAGCACTGGACTAGATGACCTCCAGAAGTGTCTTCCGGCCCTACTTCTCTATTACTCTATGAGTAGTTGAAAGAGGGCACTGAATGGAAATGAAGGCAACAGGATCCCTACACTCACCAGAAAGAGCTTCCTACAGGCCAGGATTTTTTTCCAAACACAATTTAGAAAACTAGCATGGTAAGCAGATGACCCCCACACACAATCATGAAGGACAGTACAGGAATGCCATGGACAATGATACAGCACCAAGATGGCTAATCACAACTGTCATTTTGTAATATGTCAGTCACCACATAAAGCCATTAAATGCTAATTAGGTTACTTCTGTAATTTCAAGCATTTACTATAGGTAAGCAGAATAAACTGAGTTTGGGGTACTTCCTGAGGGATCACCCACCTGCCAAAAAGGTTCACTTCAGGCCATAAGCCCTCCTGGGTCATTAGCATCCAGGAGATTCCCCTAACTGAAGTAATTATAGCTAATTATAACGCAAGTTTTTAAATATACACACAGAGTCTTTCCTTCCCCCCATCCTCTCTCAATCTCTCTCTGTTCCAGAAATGAAAGTAAGTTATATTGTGACGGAAAGTGTCATGCTGACATCTGCCATGCAAGAGAATGTCAACCCCGACATGCAGGGACTTCCTCTATGAAAGAGAAAGAAATTCATTCTCTGAGCCCAGCCAATCTGTTGCCTCTCTAACAAGGCTGTGAAAAAGGGAATCAATTAGCATCAGTGGCTCCAGTACTGAAGTCTGTCTATTAGTAATGACACAGGAGATACCTTCTAGGAACAGGAAGGATGGTCCAATGCACAAAGCACTAGCTTAGGACATGTAGGACCTGGATTCAAGTCCCTGCCCTTCTACAGCCCTGCTGCATGCCCCTGGGAAAGCCATGTAGCCTTTCTGCACTCATTAGAGTGAAGTGTAATGTGGAGATATCTGACCTAGCTGTCTCTCTCACCAAAATCGGTAAATCTGTATTAGCAGAGAACCCCTTTTTCAGCAGGGTTAGGTACAGAGCTGTGTTTGGGGTAATCAGCTGGCTTTGCTGCTTCTAGTACCAGAGCTAGCTTAGGTATCTCTCCACTGCAGACACACCCTACGTCTGAGCCACACAAACTCTTGTAAAGTAAGGAGAATAGGAGCGCTGTGAGGATAAATATATTAAAGACCGAGGTGCTATGGTAATAGTGGCGAGGGAGTTACCCAAGATACACAGCCTGACCACTGAAGGGGAATAAATAGGCATCACACTGGCTATTCATTAATACCATAGACTAGCCTGAAACTGCCAGTTTCACAGGCTGGTTGCACCAATGTCCATATTGTTTAGAGCTGTAATGCATTTATACAAGGGGATTAAAGTAATGCAACACCAACAACTAAATCCTCAGTGTAACCTTATCCCAATCCCTGAAGCCAACTAGCATCTCTCTCAAGTATGAAATTCCATTATTAATTTTGGATCTATAGGTTGGGCTTTTCAAAGGTGCCTACTATTCTTCTGACAGCTATTCAGTTAAATCAGTGCAGGCACTGCGTTGATGTGTTTTGGTTATGTCAGTTACGCCTACACCTGTAAGATTCACCAGCACAAGCTGAGCCAATATGAGCCTGGCTTAAACCCCTGTAAACTGAACCTACTCAGGAGCAAATAAATCTGCACCTTAGCTTAACTAGGGTAACTCAGCAAATGAACCAGACTGAAAAGAGCTGGGTGTCTAATCCACTTAGGCTACTGTAAAAATCCTAGCCAGCTCCCCAGTATGCCTCCCTGTGCTGTATACTTTTAGCTGTACAGAGTATTTCATTACCCACAGAGTGCTTGCTAATCCTCCCGCAAGTCTTCCATTTGGCTTATTTTTTATGCACGCCGTACCCATCCCCCTCTCAGACTGCTAGCCAGGGAGAAAAACACATTTCTATCCAGGGCTATTAGGAGCAGTGGGCCCTACAAAGAGCATGCCGCACTCTGGGGTCTAAGGGGGATGAAGAGCTCCCCTGGCATCGTTCCCAAGTGCCTCTGTGCTAGGAATAGCTCTAAAGGGAGCTGCATCTGCCTCTCCCCAACCAGGGGGCAGGCATGACATAATGCTAGAGACTAGAAAGCCAGACACACCCAGGAAGCAGGGAGGTTCTTAGAGACCCCGAAACGAACTGCTAGTGCCGCCTGCTTAAAACAAAAAAACAAGAAGACACAAACCCACACACAGCCACACCTGTCTCTCTTTCAAGCCCTCCTGCAAAGTGCAGTGCAATTGTCTGGGCTGCAAACAAAACCGCTCTGGAGAAGTTTATTATCAATCATGACAGCGCTCGTTCCATGGCACACCCTGACAGAGCTGTGGCAGCCCAGGCTCAGCAAAGAGAGATGCCACTTGGCTATCACCATGAACCACTCCCTAAACTGCAGGATCGTGTGGGTATTTGAACCCATGGATGAGAGCCAGAGGAGAGGCTGGACAAGGGGAAGGGGTGGGGAACAGACAAGGGAAGGGTCACTGCAGGCTGTGGTTTGCTCCTGGAGGATGCGGTGCCCCTCCCATTCCTTTCCCCATGTTCCCTGGACTGGCAGGAAGTGTTTACAGAAAGCAGAGTCATTGTTAAGACCGAGGGGGCAGGCAAGCAGGTGATTCTCCACCCCCCCCTCCCTCCCTCCCTCTCCCCTTTGCAAAGCCTGCCAGATTTTAGGCAGGAAAGAACAGAAGTCATCAGCAGCTGCCGGAGATCCTATCAGTGCTGCACAAGGTGTGCAGAGACCTGGGGCTCCCTCCGCAGCTGCAAGAGGCTGGGATGGGGCAGCTGGGACACAGGCCAGCCAGGATCCATGCCACCGCCAAATGACCTCAGCGCACACACAGGTCCAGACATGCCACACAGTGTGCCCCTCCTGCACACACCTCCACGGAAAGTCTCTTTGGGGGTCATCGAGAGGGATGAGACACATGCCCCCCCACAAAGCGATCAGTCTGCAG
>NW_017729025.1:154807192-154807464 GCF_001723915.1 Gavialis gangeticus | reverse complement strand
CCCCCACAAAGCGATCAGTCTGCAGGGGACTTGGTTTCACCCAACAGGAGAGTCTGGAAAAAACCGGGGAGGAGGGGAACTAATCTGCAGTATGCTTTGAGAATGGGGGGGCTGCAGCTTCCCTGCCCCTATGCACACGCATGCACACACACCCCACACATGCACACCAGCTCACCCCACACACAAGCACACACACCCCACACGCACCTGCCCACCCGACACGCATGCACACGCGCACTCACCCCCACACATGCACACCCTTCACCCACACA
>NW_017729025.1:154803913-154806772 GCF_001723915.1 Gavialis gangeticus | reverse complement strand
GCCCCGGCGCCCTCGTGCTGCGCCTCCAGCCCGCGCGCGTTAGCGCCGCCCCCTGCGGCCGACCGCCGGGTCCTGGGTGTGCGCGCGTGTGACTGCGTGTGTGTGTGCTGGGCTTGGGGTGCGAATTGTTCACCTGCTTGTGTTGGGGTGGGGGCTGGTGCTTGTGTGTGGGTACATGTATTGAGGTTCGTGTACCTGTGTGTGTTGGGGTTGGTGCACACGTGTATGCTGGTGTGGGTGTCCACCTGCATGTATTGGGGTTGGTGTGTCTGTGTGTGTTGGGGTTTGGTGCACACGCGTATGCTGGTGTGTGTGTCTATCTACATGTATTGGGGTTGGTGTGTGGCGGGGGGGTGCACATGTGTGGACCTGCATGTATTGGGGGTGTGTGGGGTGTCTATATGTGCACCTGCTTGTGTTGAGGCTGGTGCTTGTGTGTGTGTCTACCTGCGTGTGTTGGGGTTGGTGCATGTGCCAGTGTATGTGCATGTTTTGGGGTTGATGTGTGTGTGGGTGCATATGTGTGTATCTGGGTATGTGCGTACCTGTGTGTGTCTACCTGCGTGTATTGGGGTTGGGGGGTGTGGGGGTGCATATGTGTGCACCTGCTTGTGTTGGGGTTGGTGCTTGTGTATGTGAGTGTGTGTGTACTGCATGTGTTGAGGTTGGTGTGTATGTGGGTGCCTCTGTGTGTTGGGGTTGGTGCACGTGTGTGCTGGTGTGTGTCTACCTGCATGTATTGGGTTGGGGGGGTGCCTGTATGTGTGTGTGTATCTGCATGTATTGGGGTTGGCGGATGTGGGGGTACATATGTGTGCACCTGCTTGTGTTGAGGTTGGTGCTTGTGTGTGTCTACCTGCATGTATTGGGGTTGGTGTGTGTGGGGGGGGGTGTACCTGCATGTGTTGGGGTTGACGTGTGTGTGGGTGCATATGTGTGTACCTGTGTGTGTTGGGGTTGGTTCACATGCGTGTGCTGGGTCTGTGTATGTATGTATGTGTGCGTGCACCTGCTTGTGTTGGGGTTGATGTGTGGGGGGGTGCATATATGTGTGTGTGTGCGCACCTGCCTGTTCTAGGGTTGGTGCTTGTGTGTGTGCATGTACCTGCGTATCTTGAGGTTGGTGTGTGCACGTGTGTGTGTGCATCCCTGCTTGTGTTGGGGTTGGTGTGTGTGGGGGTAAGGTATGTGTGTGTGTGGGAGTACAGTATGTGTGTGTGTGTGCACCTGTGTTGGAATTGGTACATGCATGTGTCAGTGTGTGTGTGTACTTGCATGTGTTTGGGGGAGTGTGTGTATCTGTGTGCATGTACCTGCATGTGTTGGAGTTGGTGCATTTGTGTGTATGTGCGCATATCTGCGTGTGTTCAAGGGAGTGTATGTGTGCGTGTGCGTGGTGGGGTTGGGATGTGTATGCATGTGTTGGGTTTGGTGAGTGCATGTTGGGATTGGTGCATATGTGTGTGTTGGTGCATGTGTGTGCTTGTTTTGGAGTAATTGTGTTTGTGTGTGTATACACACTTGTGTTGGAGTAGGTGTGTGTGTGGGTGTTGGGGTTGGTGCTCGGTGCATGTGCCTGGGTGTTAGGCTTGTTGCCTTTCTTGTGTTGGGCTTGGTGCATACATGCGCATGTTGGGCCTGGTGTGTGTGCATGTCTTGGGGTTGATGTGTGAGTGCATCTACATGTACATGTTTGTTGAGCTTGGTACACGTGTGTGTGCTGGGCTCTAGTCGCTGAAGTCCTGCTTACCTGTCCTTGGGCACGTGTTTCCTCCCCTGGACCAGCAGTCTTCTCAGAGGCAGAATAAGAGCCATTGGGGCCCGGACCCACCCCACGGCCTAGGCTCCCCCCCCAACCCACACCCTGCCTTGCAGCCATGGGCTTCATCCCTGAGCAGCACCCAGAATGAGGCATGCTGCCCCCTCCCAAGCCCAGGGCAAGAGCCACGGCCACCCCCGCCTGCAGGTCCGTGCTGGAGCCAGAGCCTGGGGTCGGTTGCGTGAGACCCTGCATAGGACAACATTGCCCTGCTGCCAGGCGACACTGGGAGTGCAGAGCCGCTGCCTGCTGGGTGCATGCAGTGCAGACTGAGCTCTGGGGGTGGCCACTCAACCTGCCATGGCTCAGTCTGGCTGCAACAGCACCTGGCAAATGCCCAGGGTTGCAGCTGGGCCAAGCCAGGACCTGGCTGCACTGAGGCTGCCCTGCCACTAGCAGGTCCCAGCCACGCACTGCACTCAGCTGCACTCCCTGCCACGGGCAGCTCCAGCCACTCCCAGGGCTCCTGCACGGTCATGCCCCGCACCCCACCCAGTACCTGGCAGCCTTGGCCTGCTGTGTTGCACGCCAGGCCCAGCCCAGCCCAACCACTGGTTTTGTCCATGCCAAGCTGCTGACTCTCTCCCACACCCCCAGGCATCTGGGGGCCCTTGTTTGGCAGGGAGCCCTGGGCCTGGGCCCAGCTGGCCCATGCATTAATCCACCTATGGTCTTCCTCCAGGCACCTCATTCTCTCTGCTCTTGGCATTCCTTCAAGGGAGGGCTCCCCTCTGGCCAACTCTTCCCCCCATGTACCCTATGTGTGCATGTGTGTCCATCCTTCCTGTCTCTGTGTCTCTTCCTCCTGCCCCTCTTTGGGATGAGCTGATGTGTCCCACTCAGAAAAACCCACCAAACTGGAGGAGACCTTTCCCTTAGAGCAGGGTGAGGCAAGCTTGTGTGCTGAGGCCAGGGCTTGCTCCCAGCATTCCCATCCAGGGGAAAGCAGGGAGAAACAGATGAGTTGCCTTCAGCACAAGCTCCCTCCCTGTCTTCTGCCTGTGTTACAGACACCTTGAAATATAAATCCCTCCTTACCC
>NW_017729025.1:154760890-154798913 GCF_001723915.1 Gavialis gangeticus | reverse complement strand
GAGGCCAGGGCTTGCTCCCAGCATTCCCATCCAGGGGAAAGCAGGGAGAAACAGATGAGTTGCCTTCAGCACAAGCTCCCTCCCTGTCTTCTGCCTGTGTTACAGACACCTTGAAATATAAATCCCTCCTTACCCCCAACTCCAAGAGTGTAACATATTTTATCAAACAGGGAGGAAAGAGCTCTAATTAACCACTTCATGCCTGCTGTGTTGCGTGTGGCAGCTGCTGTTCAGTTGTGCTTGCTCTTCCAAAGCACATTTAATTGGCCTGTGCCACCATGATGCTGTGATACTGTACGCTACTTAATCCTTGGAGTGGCCCTGTGAACTATGAAAATGCTGGTATCCCCACATCCCGCAAGTCAGAAGTAGAACCAGAGCCTGTCTACTTGTTATTTAGGGTTGGCACTACAGGTCACCATTACCTACCTCAAATGACATTAACCAGCCCTTCCTGTTGATGTTACTTTGGTACAGCTGCACAAACACACACACACAGATCATTAGCAGGCAGACTGGTTCCTAGAGAGGCTCAAGCCCTTCTTGTAATCAAGTTGGCCCACTACCTGTTCCTTCCTGTACTCAGTTTTGATTATAGGCAGTAGAAACAAGGAGAGTAGAAAAGTGCCACCAGCTGCTGGGTGAATAATGAACACACTGCAGGCTAGAGGGAAACTAGACTTTGGGCAAATTCAAGGAGGTTTTCTAGATGTGGATGGTCAGCTGGTTTGGGCTAGGAGGCCGATCTGGGAGTGACTCTAGGTAGCAGCACAGATACACCCCGAGTCTACATCTTCTGAAGCAGGCTTTGGTGCTACTTCCACCTGGGGAGGCCAGTTTTCAACCTGTGATTTGCCTGCAGTTGCTGTTGTCTCAAAGGGTTTAAACCTCTACTCCATTCACTTTTCTCTGGCGGCAAGGATTTTCAATTACTTGCAAGCAGTCCTCCTTTCAGCCCTGGTATGGGTGGAGGGATGTTCATTGCTGCCCTATAGTGACTTGTTTCTATCAATCAGTTGTGAGATCTGCCCTGGAGAATACCTCTGACAGCTGCCTCTGTATGCCCCGGCATGCTAAGGAACCTATTACAAGCTTCTGAAGATAATGTTGCTGTATGGAAAAGGCTCACACAGCATGTACACACTGAGTAATGAAACATGGCTCAATGTAACATATATGCCACCAGTCCTGGAGAAGAGCTGCTCAGATCAACCTGGTAGGTCTTTCAAGAATTATTATGAAGATTGTTTATTCTTTCTGTTACAATAGCGCTTACCAGTCATGAATAGGGATCAGGCTCCAATGAACTAAGTTGCTACTTCTGGGTGTCATAAAAAAGAGAGTTCCTGCCACAAATATCTGATAGTCTGAGCACTGAAAGTACTGCACAACCTGTTCTTTGGTTGCAATTTTACAAAATCATGCAATTTTAGCAGCACAGCTCTCTTGCATGTGTGCACGTGCACGTGTGCACATACACACACATGCACAGACTCTCTCTAGGCACCAAGAAACTTTCCAGAGGACTTTCAAGATTGGCCTTTAAAGGCCAGCCCTAAAAGGACAGTGTCATCATTAAATAGGCTCAAATGTAACCTATCTTCAGAAATGTTTCTTAGATGTTTCAGAGTCAGGACAACAGCTGAAAAGCAACGAGCTCGCCACAGAATGAGGGCTGCAACTCAGAGAGAAATATCAGCTCTGCTAAGTGAGCTGAAAACATCAGCAATGCAAAGGTACCGGGTTTCTTCACAGGCACATGCATGCACAGCACGCCGCCTCTCTGCAGTGCCTGTCTTGTCTTGTCTTATCCATTCCTACCGAGCAGGCAGGCTACTGAAGTGTACAGGAATCCTGCTCTCTGAAGCACTCGGAGACCAGGATAGCTGTCTATTTCAATACCCCGCCAACAAGAAGAGAGAAGATGAGTAAGGCAAAGGAATGGTGCAATACATACATATATTGGGGAAAACAGCAAAGCCAAACTTGGCTTGGTCTTATTCAGTGTCTGTTGGCCCTGACAGTGCCCCTCAAGAAACAGGAAATGATTAAATGCTGCAGAAACTGCCCCTACCCTTATCTCAGGGTCCCAAATCATGATAGCAAATACGATATGTGAAGAGTATCAGTTGTTGGGAGACTGCTGAAAAATGTAGCCATAATCAGCTAATGATGAGTCATAACCACACAACCACATAGGGATGATGACACAAACCTGTCAGGACAGAGAATTAGAAATTGTTTAACGACTCTGCCTCTCTTCTTGCTTTTTAAAATAAAAAAAAATTGGGACGATGTCCTCAGTTGCTTTATAAAAACAAAGTGGTCATGATTTCAATGGAGTTATTTCAATTTATACCAGCTGAGGATCTGCCACTTCATATTTGCAGGAAGGCATTCTGCTTGGCCAGGCTTTCTGTGGTTTCCTTGCCTTAAACTTGACTTTAGTGCTACTGAAAGCTTCCAGCTTATTTCATGACCCTGAAGGATGGACAAGTTCTTCTGTTTAGCCCCTAATTTTGAAGAGCTTGAGGAGTAGTAGAGCAAGCTTCTTCACACAGAGCAAGCCCTGCCATCTAGCGAGAGGCTCACTCAGCCTTGCAAGCTACCCAGCAGTTATCAGGTAAGAGTGCCCACAGTCCATGCGCAATCCTAGAAGGGGAAAGGGGGAATATTGAGGTCTCTAGCAACTCTCTCTGGCTGAACCTGCAGTGGCAGCAACTATTTTGTAGATGAAGAAGGGTACTGTCCCCCTAACTCAGGGGTGGGCAAAATGCAGCTTGCGGGCCAGATGCAGCCACCAGACCATTTTATCCAGCCCATGGGGCCCCTAAAACATTTAGAAAATTAATATGTATCTGCCCCTGGCTGCCTGTCATGTGGCCCTCAATGGCTTGCCAAAACTCAGTAAGCAGCCCTCTGCCTGAAATAATTGCCTTCCCCCCCCCGCCGCCCTAACTGGAAGGATGGACAGTCATACACTGAGGCTATCGACACAGAAGAAAATAAAGGAGAAATGGGAAGGATGTCAGAAGACTCCCACCACCAAGAACACAATCAAGATACAGTTCGTGGTGGGGATAAAAAGCTGTGCAACTCTACCCTGTCATTCAAATGCTTTTTTTTTCCTATGCAAACCTGGTTTTGTATCTACCATGTAAAAGGTCATCACTTAAGGAGCTCTCACATCATGGAAGTCACACAATTCCATTAATATCCCCAAGGAAGGGCCTAGCCAGAAGGCTGGCACTTCTTCTGCCACATAGATTGTCTTCATTGCAACATTGCTGCACTACTTACCCCTGTAGTATTGCATCATCTATGCCAGGAAAAACTGGATGGAAAGTTCATCAGTCATGCAGCTTTACTGGTGGAAGCTGCAGTACCAGCAAGACTCAGGTGTCTCCCTTATTGGGCTGTCTAACCATGTTCAGAACACAGCAGCATGGAAAAACACCTGTGCACAGCCTAGTCTCCAAAGATGCTATCAACAAAGTGGTCTGAATTTTGCTGCTAGATCTAAATCTGAGGTCTCCCTGAGCAGCAGCAAGCATCATGGTTCTATTACTAAACTAGTGAAAGCAGTTTTTTCTTTATTTCTAATAAAGGAAGGTTAACAACTTGTGTCTGTTTCTTTCCTGGATGGCTTTAATCTAGTCAGCAAGCATTGCCTTCCAAAGCAACCACCATAACTGCCAAAACGGAGACTGGTTATTGCCAGTGGAAGGAGAGAATGAAAGCACTGAGCAAGCATGCATCTACCTCTTCCTACGAGTGAGCCAAGTAAGTCCATATTGAGGCTCAATGGCCAGATGGTACAAGAAACTCCACATTCTTCCTGTCCATGCTCTGTGTGCTCTTTGGATAAAAAGGTGACCTTGAGTTCTAGGAATGAGGGGTATTGGTCATGCAGTTTTGTGCTTTATGACCCAGAAGTCCCCCATTTAATCCCAAAACAACCAAGGGAGGGGGCTTATTATACAGCCCAGTGCTCAGTCCTGAGAAGAAAGGCTGTTACATTTCTTCTCAGTCCTGAGAAGATGGCTTGGAGAGGGTTCAGAGGAGGGCCACTCGTTTGGTTAAAGGCCTACAGAAAAAAACCTAAGTGGACTGATTGGGAGACCTGAACCTCTTCAGTCTCTGCAAGAGGAGGCTGAGAGGTGATCTTGTGGCCACCTACAAACTCATCGGGGTGGGGGCAGCAAGAAATAGAGGATACAATGTTTACCAGGGCGCCTGTCAGGGTAACGAGAAATAATGGCCACAAACTGGAAGAGAGCTAATTCAGATTGGACATCAGAAAAAAATTCTTTACACTGAGGGTTGCCAAAATGTGAAATAAGCTTCCAGGAGAGGTGGTGCTGTCCCCTGCCTTGGAGGTGTTTAAAAGGAGATTGGACAGACACCTGGCTGGGGTCATCTGACCCCAGCACTCATTCCGGCCAGGGCAGGAGGTTGGACTTGATGAGCTAATAGGTCCCTTCCGACCCTAACATCTATGAAACTATGAAACTATTTCACTTACCTTAATTGTGACTTTAAAAAATGAATTGAAATTGTCATTCAACCTCTCTCCATTAACGAAACATATATGTAATGGGACATAGCTGGGTACAGTTTCCACTGTAGGCCGCAGGAAACATATGAGAGTAAAGTGTAGGAACCTTAGAGTTGTCGTCATAGATTAGTCATCCCATCCCAGATAGGCAAATTGGGTTAAACCCTGAAGACCTATTTCAACAGGAATTAGCCAAGCTGAAGTCTGATCTATTTTTCCCACCCTTTCAGATAATCTTAAAAGTTGTTTTCCATGACAACTTTGATGTCATTGACAAAGCAAACACCAGCAACTTCTTTGTTTGAAGAGTGAATAGGATGCATGAGTGCATGTCCTGATTTTGGTTACAGCAGTCTGCAGGCATCTACTATGTAGCTGAGTCTTTTTTGAGCTATTTGGTATAGGGCACAGGGGGATGGCAGTGCAGATCTTGGAACCACGCATGAACGAAACTGAGCTACTTGGTGATAATGGGGAACCCCATGTTCCCGTTTTAGTGCTATTGTTCCCACACAGCTGAAACTCCCTGAGTCCAACACTACTGTAGAAGCACCAGATTTAGTACTCATATGCACCTTTAACCTATTTGGAAGACTGTAAACTCTTTGCTGACATGAATTTCCCTGGGGTTTAAGGGGTCACTTCCAGCATGGCAAAATGCGAATTGGTATGAAATAAAGTTTAATAATTTGTTTTCATTTCTTTAGAGAACACAAATTGCTTCCTGTTCCCATCCAACAGGATGACACAAGTGATTTGCCATGGCAACCAGCTTATGAAACAGAAAAATGTTGATCACAAGGTGCTTGGTTACTATAGTGAGGAGAGAAGCTGAGACCTTTTCCTCTTCGTGCACTGGTGACTGTACATCATCCAGTCAGCAAAGCCCGTGTCAATAAAAGCCCTTACTAGGCCTGTGGGGCAACAGGCTTGCATTGCATTTAATATGACATCTGGATCAAACCTGAAGTGCAGTCATGGGCAGGAATTAAGGAAGTGCACACAAGGGCAGGGAGAGAGCTGGTTTCTTTGAAACGTAGGGCCAAATTCAGTTCTATTGTAAACTGTTGCAACTCCTACTAAAGCCAATGGAAGATGCATCCACTTACGGAAGTACTGAATTTGACTCATGATCTTTGTAAATTTCCAGATTTGGGATCTTTTTTCCAAACTTCGCCCAGTGGGAAAACTTCCACTCAGATCTCAGAGACAGAGCTAGGCTTAGAGTTCTTGTTGCCTGAAGGCAGGTGAGGCTGCAAAGGCTGTACAGCGTGGCTGGGTTCTTCCCACACTGCTAGCAGGAACTCATCTTGGAAATGCTGATTCCTGCTGACTGGTCATGGAAGGTACAGCTCACTCGTTCCACTCGAGGAAGTGCGAATGGCCAGAGGGAACTGGTTCTGGGCACACAGGGAAACCCCACGAACATCCTCAGTTGGGGTTGAGAGGAAACTTAAGGCTGCATTTTGCACTGTGTTATTTTGACAGGTAACAGAAACAGCTCACAAAGAGGGTAAGTTTGGCTAGTGTATGAGTGGTCTCATGGATGTCAGTGGGACACTTTGTGTACTTACAGCTGAATATGCTTTTAAAGACTGGTAAGGTTTGGAGAAAATCCAGCATGTGTTTCTTCTATGCTAATGAGGGGTGAAGACTCTATTCACTGGTCCCAAATGGAGTCAGATGCAAGAGGTTTCACCTTTAAAACAGAAGATGAAATGAGTTTTCTCCTGGTGACTCTCACTGCCTTCCTTACAACAGGCTATTTAGCAGAATTCACAGATTTGTTGGAATCCAACATGGCCATACCATTAGTGCTTCTGCAGTGGCCTTCAACCCTCAACAGCTGAGTTTCCAGCTACATGCCCCAGCATCCACACCACCTGGGTTTTTGTTCCCTGACGTACAAGGAAGGGGAGCTAATGGCTTAGGATCTTGTGCGTGGTTGTAAAACATAAGCACATAGTTAATACCCGTTGCTAGGAGCGTGCTTAACCTGGAAGCAACAGATTGGAGGCAAGTAAATCTAGATGATACTTCCAGTTGTGAATATCTTCTCCCTGAGGTTTCTCTCAGACAGCAGATTCCTTCGATGTGTCTATAGTGGAAGGCTTACTGAGGGAGCCATTGTGCAAGATTCAGACAGCACAGTGGCACTTAGCATTCCTGCTCTGGGAGTGGAATTTACAAACCCAAGTTAAGTGCTTTTTGTTCCCCATACTTTAAATGGGAAAGCTAGATACCTGGGGCTGGGATGAACAGCCATCAGCACAGCAGGCAAGGGATGCCTTGGTTAGCCAGTAAGAAATACTTGGAAGGGGTGACCTTCATAGATCCATAGATAGTTAGAGGCTGGAAGGAACCTTGTAGATCATCGGGTCCAGTCCCCCTGCACTAGGCAGGAAAAGACAACTGGGGTCAAGTGATTCCAGCAAGGTGACTATCCAGTCTCCTTTTGAAGATTTCCATGGTAGATGACTGCACCACCACTGGAGGGATTTTACTCCACAGTCTGGACACCCTGATTGTGAAGGAGTTTTTTCCTGGAAATGAGCCTGAAGCGGCCTTCCAGGAGTTTGTATCCATTGCTCCTGGTCTTCCCCAGGGTGCCCTGGTGAACAGCTGCTCACCAAGTTCTTGATGTACTCCCCTGATGTAGCAGTAAGCCGCTACCAAGTCCCCTCTTAGTCTTCTCTTCTGTAGGCTGAAAAAGAGGCCCAAGTCCCTCAGCCTCTCCTTGTATGGCTTGTCTTGCAAGTCCCTGATCATATGGGTAGCTCTTCTCTGGACCCTCTCAAGTTTTCCACGTCCTTGCTGAAGTGCAGAGCCCAGAACTGGACACAGTACTCCAGCTGCAGTCTCACCAGTGCAGAGTACAGTGGGAGTATCACTTCCCTCTCTCCCATGCTTGAGCACTTACCTGCATCCCTGATTTAGGCATGTATATGAGACAAGGATTCATAGCCTGACACCCCCACCTTGCCTTAGGTGCCTAACTCATCCATTCATGTACAGGTTGAGGCGAGTGATTCACCCTTTTCCCTTCAGACCCATCCAACAGAGGAGGTGGTGGTCTTTTATGTAAAAGGCTAGTGGTTAGAGCACTCATTCAAGCTGTGGGAGGCCTGGGTTCCAGGGCTTCCTTGGCCTGAGGGGCTTCACACTCATATCTCCTGTCTCCCAAGAGAATGTCAGGCCAGAGGCAGTGCTGGGCTGAAGCTAGGCTTCACCCTTCCTGTTGACAATGAACCATTGTGTAGAAGGGAATGCAAGATTCAAGGAGCCAGAGGGAAAGGAAGCAAAGGGAGCACGGAGCTGTACCAGTCAGGAGGGCATTCTCTAGGAGAGAGGAGTCCAGGTCTTAGTTTCCTGCTTCAGGGACTGCTTATGCAATTTGTATGGAAAAAAGCCCCCAGAGGAAACACATAAGCAGTCTAAGGTATGAGTGCACCTACCAGACTGGTCTCCTCCCAGACTAGACTCCTCCAGACAGAAATTTTGCTGCAGCAATGCCTTGTTTCCAAATCCCAAATGGCCTTTGGAGGGAGATAAGCAACTAAGCGCAGGGCTCAGCCAAGATGGGAACAGTGTAACAGCAGAACCCTTGGTACCAAGGGGTAGAGACACACATACATCGGAGCCATTTCAAAAGGGGGAGCAGCTCTTGCATTCTATTTGTTACGTGTGAACAAATTATGCTGGTTCTACCCTGCTTCATCCAGGGTTAAATCTGGAAGAGTTTCATTATATTTGTATCATTTTCAGTGAGAAGGTAACTGCTCCTACCCCTTTTGAAATGGCTCCAAATATACCTGTGTCCATTCCGTAAGCAGACTTCTGATAAAAACTTTGTCTCCTAGGAGGTCTTGAGTTGAGCAACTATGGAAATTAGGCAGAGGTGGTGTGAACTGCTTTCTTCAACTTGGCTATCTTGCTTCCTTTGTGAATCTCACCCTTTGCTTTTGATATTCAGGGTAAGCACAGCTGTGGAAGAACTACATTCACTTGGTGGCGTAGACTCTTAGACTTCAGGAAGTTTTTACATTCCCAGTGCTACTGACATCAGCTCTGAGTAGGTTCATCTTTGCTGTAGGTTGGGCTGAAATGGAAACTCTTGTCTAAAAATTATCCATTAAGCTATTTATGCACCTGAGAAGCTTCAGAAACAGTCCTGTTTCGGTGCTTGCTTGAATTTAACAGATAAATTTATTGTGCCTACTGAACAATCCCCTCCTAATTTCTTATTGAGGGTATAGGGGAACGCTCCTACATAGACTTCTTTCCTACTGGTGCTATAATATAGATTCTTTTTGTATGAAGCAAATCTATACTGGGATGAAGGCTCAAGCTTATTGCATAAAATGAATTACTGTATTGTAAATGACTGACTATAAAAGAATTACAAGGAAGACCTCTATGAGCCTTCTACACCATAAGAAACCCCTAGATAAATGCAACTCATTGATAAAAATGATGCTAAAATTATCCACCAGTATGATTCAATCCTCTCTGTATGTAGTGTGGCTGGGCCAGGGGAAGGGGGACAGAAAATGGACCCTAACTCTTCCAGCAGATTGTACCAGAAAGGGCAAAACCATAAGAAAAATACACAAATGGGAAATTCTGCAAACTGGGATCATGGTAGGCAGGGATTTCAAAAGTGCCCAAGAGATGGAGGAGCATGAGTCCCTTTTGAAAACTGCATGGAGAAGAGTAAAAGACAAATAGGGCTTATGTGCCTACATCTTTTAAAGGGGTATAGGTTGTAGCTGCGCTGGTCTAAGGACATAGGCAGACAAGGTTCTTTGGGTGAATCTGATATTTTTTATTAGACCAACTTAAATAGTTGGAAAAAAAAAATTATTAGCAAGCTTTCAGGTTTAAAAACCCTTCATCAGGCTGAGGAAGCCTCTGCAGTTGGCGCATGCTCTTCCTGAATGGAATGAAGATTTTGCCAAGCAAATGAAGATTTTGCCAAGAAAAATGCCTTCAGATGCCACACTCTGGCCCATGTGCTGGGAGTTGCTGATCCCTGTTGTAGGTTAGTCAATAAAACAAGAAAGCACACATATATGAGTTTTGCTTAATTCATCACATCACATAACACTAGGGCTGCATCTACATGAGATACCGATTGCCCAGTTGTTACTGCTCAGTCATTTAGTACTTGCATACACAAATACTAAACGACTGTGCAGTAACCAGTGTTACTGCGCAGTAGCGTCCCCAAGTGGCTTTTTATGGTGATGCTGACTGCACAGTAGCTTGTTACTACTGTACAGTAGCATCTCATCGCACTTTGTGCCACATGATGCTACTGCACAGTAGTAACGAGCTACTGCGTAGTCAACATCTTGTGTAGATGCAGCTTAGATGACCACAATCAGAAATATGCTATGTTTCACTCCTAGACTTAAAACAATGACACTGAGATCAAGGATGAAAACAGTTCTACTGAAAAATAGATAATGCTCAAAATGCCCCAGAACAAGCCATAAAAAAAAACGGGCACAGCATTTTGGAAGGCCAGATCTAAACCAAGTAGATGTAATATTATAAATCGCAATGGAGAAACTTAACTTCAGCAGCTTCTCTTTCTAAACTGAAAAATGAAAGAAATAAATGCAAAAAAAGGTTAGACCATCACCAGTTATGGGGTTACTGTAAGACTCAAATCCCCCTGGTTTAATGGAAGCATTCCTATCCATTTCAGCAGACTCTGAATGTGACCACTAGCAATCAGAAACTAGAGGAGATGAAATGCACTGGAAACATAGAGAGGAAGGACTTTGGAATCAGTGAAGCAGAGAAGAGACTACAAAGGTAAATACATATTTTTATTCTGCTATTAGACTATGAACAAATGCTGGAAAACACTGCTGTTAAAAACGCAAGAAGAAAAACTGAAGACAATTCTGAATAATGTCAGGCAGAAGGGTAGCACCTTCAAAACTTAACTGGTCCAGAAAGCTCATAGGCAACAAACTATTTCATTAGATGGTATGAATGTTTTGGCTTCCTTGCTTGGCAAAAAAGAAAATATTTGATACAGAATAGAAAGGGTCAGGTAGAGAGGACACTGCTGAAAGAGGGAATAAGTGGGTTGATTAGATTAATGGAGATTAACAAGGCAGTTAATACTTGGATGAAATGAAGGAGACAGGAATACCATCCCATCTTTATGGGCCAGCCGTACCCATGCTTTAGAGCTGAACAATAATAACTCCATACGTTATGCCAAAACCCATTTCTACTGTGACTCTCACAACATCTGTCTAAGTTACATATACTTGCCATAACTTTAAATTGAGACAAATAAATGGAAAACAAACTGCATGCAGAAAGCAGAGACACATGATAGGATATTTAGAAGCTGCCTCCTTTTATTCAATTATTTTGCAATCAAAGCCAAAGCTCACTGAAGTGAATGGAAAGGGTCTCATCTGCTTCTCTGAGCTTTGGTTCCAGCCCCTGCTCAATACTGAATTAGGCCTATTTTGCATTTTCTCATAGATCTAATGCCAGCGTCATGACAGAAGAACAGGGGCAGGTACAGCAGTAGCACAGACTTCCCCTGAAAGAGCCTCTATGAGGGCCAACAGGGATCACGGACTGGGTTGATAGCAATGTCCCATCTTGATCTCCATTCCATCTCAGGCCTCTCCAATGACTGTCAACAAAAGTGTCAAATGTTAATTGTGACTGTATTTGGTGGTGTCGCAGGGATCCCGGTTTCCTCTGATAAAAAATCCCAAATTCTCTGATTAAAACCCCCCAAATCCACATTTTTCTACAATTAAAGTGAAATGTTGTATGTATGTGGCGGACTTACCGGCTCGAGAATTCTCAGTTCCGATTGGTGGAACCCATCCACCAATCAGGGAGACAGCAGGGAGGAGCCAGCAGCACCCCTTTCCCAAAGCGAGGGGGAAGGAGCTTCTGGACTGAGTTCAGACCTGCATGCTGTCCCCTAAGAGTATAAAAGGAGCGGCATGAGCTGCATGAGGAAGGCAGGAAGGGATGTCGGAGGGGGAAGCGCCCGAAAAGGGCTTCCACCAGGATCCCTTCCTTGCCCCAGCAGTGCGCAGATGGTGCAGGGGCTCAGGCTCTGGGAGCTGCGACAGGGTGGCTTGGGCCTGCATCCCCAGCAAGGAGCCGGACGGAGCGGTGTGCAGACTGGCACACGGAGAGCCAGCCCTGGGAGCAGTGCAAGGCTGTTCAGGTTAGCCCTGGTGTAGGCTGGATAGCTGGAGCCTCCTGTGTGGCCTGGCCAAGGAACAAAAAGAGCCTCAGAGTCTAGAGCAGGGCCCAGGAAAGGGAAGGCCCAGGCATAAGGGTGGGTAAACCCAGACAGCAGTGGCTGGATTCCCACCCCCCCACGAAAGCTGGAGGAACCTCGGTGCCCAAAGCGAGGCACAGGGCCAGGAGGGGAGGTCTTGGCATGAGGCAGACAGCACCAGGGGCCTCTGAGCGGAGGACCCCGAGGCCTGGTTGATGGCTCCTCAGAGAGGACTGTGAGTTGCTAGACGAATCGGGTCCTGCAGGGGAGGCATTCCTGAAATAAGGCATCCCCCCAGAGGGAAGCCCCAGGTGAAAGGTTTCTTCCCAGCTAGACTCCTAGGAGGGGAGGTACCCCTTGCTAACTGGAATCCAGGGGTAGACGCACCTTATATCATGTAAAGCTGCACCTTATATTTTGTAAGACTGTTGTCATGATTATGGATATGTTGTACAACATGTGATGGGATTAGTTTAGTTTTGTATAACTGGTTCCTCATTGGTGTGCTGCCTGCTCATGCCTTCCCCCACCCCCTCCTTTTCTACCTGGTTGTACTCTGCCAATGGTTTCTCTGGGTTCCCTGTAAACTACCTGTTGACCCTAACTTACCTGTTTTACCCATCTGGGTATCTGCCCCTCCTCCTTGCACGGGCATCCTGAGGACTCACCAGTTGTGCCAGGCCTCTGTAGGGCACAGGGTTGAGAAGGCCATCCCTGAGGTGGGTTGTCCATTAGGACAAGCAGTCCCAGGAATGGTTCCTGTCTTACCATATTGTAAATGCTTATCTGTATACCCTTAGTGTTGTTGAATGATATAATTGGGAATACTTACCAGAAGTTTTCCTTTATTTGTTGGGTGATACTACTGAAATACTTACCTGTATATGTTGGATAAGAATAGTATGTATATTATAATTTAATAAACTGTAAATAGTTAAGAGCATTGGCGTGGAGCTGACTCTATAGAGGAAAGAGGGACCTCAGCTCAAATCACTGGTGTCCCTCTCACAGCATTGTTGCCTGCCTCATTTATCCCTTCCGACTGAGGACAGGCACCCCCTTGGGTGTTCCTGTGTTACATGTATAAGTATCAGTTAAACACAATGTTTTATTGATATATTTACAATTTTAAAGCAACTGGAAGCCTCCCACTGCTTCCATTATTATTGTAAAATAAATTGTAAATACCTATATATTTTGGTGCTTGATTTTGTTTTTTTTCATGGAAAATCAGAGCTCCCCCTGCCCCCTTCACTTACCAGGGCATGGGTCCAGCTGCAGCTGCACCCCACACTGCTTTGTGGTGCTGAGCCGCTCTGACATGCCAGTGCCCTGTCCCTGCCCGTGCTGTTGTCCCTCACTCACAAGCATAGCACTCCCAGCCTGCAGCCCCTGCCTGACCCTTGCTTGCTCTCTCTTGGCAGCAGCTCTGCCTCTGCACCAGACAGGTATGGAGGGGAAGGGTGTGTATATGTGGGGTGGGGTGGGTATAGGCAATGACATTGATGATGCTTTGGGGGGGCATGTGCCCACCCAGATTTCGGTGGTGACAGTGGGGCATGGGACACAGGGATGCAGCCTGGCCGTACCAACGGTTGGCAGGAGCCACCTCTACAGCCCAGCGGGTGGGACCTAGTGTGAGAGGGAGAAGCAGACCCAGGAGACTCAGTGCTGTCGCTGCTGCCACCACTGTGGCCAGAAGCTCTGCGCCAGATGTGCTCCACATGCCTCCCCATGCCCCTTCATTGTGTTGCCAATGGGTGTCCCCAGATCATGCCCAGACGGTCCCCAAGCCCTGGCCCTCCACGTTCCCAGCATCCCATAGACTTACCTTTATCCAGCTAACATGGCTGCTCCAACCACCCTGCCTAACTGTATTGCTGGCTGAGTATGTATGCAGGTGCACATGTACGTGGTGCCCCTTGCCTCCAGTTGCCTTTCCCCCACTCCCTCCAGCCTCAAGCAGATTGTTGCAGGCTGGAACTCTGCCAGCCTGCAAGAGGAAACCTGACATTTCCTGCTTTAAAGGGGGAAACCTGTTTTTCCTCCTTTAAAGGGGAAAATCGATTTTCCTTAGGAAATTGAAAACACAGATCTATGGTGATGTGGAAATCTGTCCACTAGGAGCTACACCACCAGTTGAGACTTGGGCAGATCTAAGTTTTTGTAAAGAGGCTGCAGCATGCACCCTCAGACCATGAAGAGGAATGTCGGTGAGGTATAGCTGGAGGCTCTGGGGCAACATCTGCAAGACTGGGCAAGGAGTAGGTGCAGAAGCTGGGGGCAGAAAGTGGGGGGGAGGTGGAATCTGCCTGCCACCACTGCTGCCTCCTGTTGATCCCAGGGCAGGGAGAGCCTCAGGGCTGCTTTTCTCCTGTTACAGCTGGTGACTGCAGAGAGCAGTTATGGTGAGGGGCAGACTCCTCCTTCCTGCACCCAACCCCTACCCAGTCTCCCTAGGTGTCCCTTGCCACCCCTGGAGCTCCAGCTGTGCTTCCTTGCCTGGACCTCATAGGGACTGAGGCAGCAGGGACCCAGAGCCTCCAGCATGCAATCTGTAGTGAAAAAGAGATGCGGCTGCACCACTGCACACCCCCACCCCCAATCCACCTCTGAATGCAAACCAGCCAGTGACAGTCAGATGGTTATGACTTTTGTTCAACATCAGTTTGAACTAAAGTGCAATAATTGATTTAGGGCCTGACCCTGATCAATGCCTCATGCTCACTGGACTCTGAGGAAGGCTTCCCCTTCACTTCAACAGGTAACAGAACAGGCCCGGAGTGGTAGTCTCAGTATTCCATTAACATCCCCCTGAATCATCCAGTTCCTTAACTGTTTCTTTCAGCGGTCAATACAAATTCAGTCTAATTTAACACTTTGAAATGCATGCCTTTCAATAAGAAAATTGCTGATGAAAAGGACTTGCAGACATGCCTACACAGCAAACTCATGGTGCTGGGCAGGGGCATCCTTGAATATGCTGTCTGGCACAGTAATTTTGTCACGGAGACTTGATTTTAGGATACTTACAAGGTTCCACATAGTTTTTCTTCACAATCTGCAGCCAGGATTATCACAGAATCATAGCAAATTAGGGTTGGAAGGGACCTCAGGGGGTCATCTAGTCCAACCCCCTGCTCAAGGCAGGACCATCCCCAACTAGATCATCACCTCTCTGGTTTCTAAGGTGGGGTTTCACCCTTCAGTGGGCCGTTTCCACATCCTCTGATTCATAACAGGTTCATCTTTGTATTGTTTTGGGCCTCTGAATCAGAGGAACCCATGTTTATATCTTTGTTCAGCCACATTTTCCCCTGGAAACGAAAAGGTTGCTTTTTGTTTTGTTTCTTTAATCACCAATTGCTTCTTATCAAACATGATTTACTCTGTACTGTTTTCTCATAAAACAGAATAAGTACTACAGCAAGCAATTACTGGGCACATTCATGTCACATAAGGATTCCAAAGTAATCATGCATGGGTAGTAAAATTATAGACAGTGCTAACAACATTCATAGCCATCCAGTTAAATTCTTGCTTCTTTTTCTTTTCAGTGGTTACGTTTTAATTTACTGGTCAAGGTCTCATGCTTTCTTTCTTTGTCTACTACTGTTGACCGCAAATTCCTTCTTCCCATCACCAAAGCCCCTCCTTTTAGTGCTACCTTTTTGTCTCTGATCACATCCAGCCCCACACAAAATCCTTTCACCCCTGTCTCAACAATTCTCTTTGTTGTGCTAGGTGTGGTGGGCCTAGGTCCACCAAGAGAAGAATAAGCCTCCCTCAAGGACACAATCTCAGCAAACCTGATGTTGTACTGCCTTGTGCTCTGTACAGTAACCATTACCATCTAAGCAAAGTGAGACCAAAATTGGTGTAAACTGCTCCTAGGTCAGAAGCTATCAAGCCCAGATGTAAATAACAATACAAGATGTGAGGCAACAGAGGATGATGGCTAACCTACCCATGAATTGTCTCTGCTTCTCCGGTCCTATTGCTCAGACCTTAGTGTATGTTCTAACAATTTCGTATTATGACAACTGCAATCTTCACATGATGTGTCCCCTCTTCTTCAGTCTTTGTGATGGCTTTCAGTCTTTTTCCACATGAGAATCAAAATCCTCCTTTCTCTTCTTCAGCTATCGTGAGAACTCTCAGCTTGCTCCCATCAGTGACTGAAGACCACACAGGATATCAGCACTTACAACTACTTAAAGGTAATGTGTTTTCGCTTTCATTGCAAATAACAGCTGCTTGTATTTTGAGAGTCAAGGCTACTGAATTCTGTCCCAGGTACCTCTTGCATGCCCCATGGCAAGGATTGTTGATTGCATGCATATGTGGATTTGGCATAGTGTCCCCCTTTCTGTATCAGAAAGCTTCCTGGGCCAGGTCTATAGCTCTCTATATCAATATATCAGAAGTAATAAATTTCCCCATTTCTGTTCCCAGTTGAATTGTGCCCCTCTTTCCTTTCCAACTCCCCTATGTAGAAGGGTGAAATGCTAATAGCTGGAGTCATGCTATGTGCCAAACAGACTATTCTTCCTCTTCCAGCAAGAGATGTGAAATCACTTGTTTCCCATATGGTTGTAGGGCCATTATCAGTATTTAAATACGAGTTTGAAGGCACATTCCCAGATTTTGAAAAGTGACTGATGATTTTCATGTGCCCAAGCTGAGAAGCCATAAAGGCACCTGGGTTTTCAAATGGCAATGTGTTTATCTTTCTCAGAAAGTCAGTCTCTTCCAGTGTGTCTCAACTTGGGTACCCAAAACATGAAACCCTGCAAATCCCCTAGCCACTTTAAAAAAAAATCTTGGCCATGCCCTTTTGAGCTGCCTCTCTGTTCACTTTGGTTGGTAAAACACCGTGAGACATCTGCATGAAGAACAGCCCTGTGAAATCAAGTGATTGATTGAATTCCAGCTGCTGGCTTCTTATGAAAATATATGACTAAGCTAATGTTAATCTACAGATGCTGTACTAACACTGAGTGATTTCCCAGTACTCATTAGCAACATATTTTGATAAGGGAAGAAGATGTTAGCTATAGTTTCCCCGCAGTAAGACATTTAATCACTGGAGCTTACTGGCAGAGGGATTTGGGGGACTTATATGATCACAAAGAGAATTAAAAGTGTAATGTAATACTGTCTCTTTCTCCTGTTCCATGGAAGACTCTCTGAGAGACGGGAGTGATCTCCAAACTGCCCTATGTCTCCAGCTGATACACACGAGCATGCATCATGGATGATATGCTTGGTCCCTGAGTGGAGAGTGGGGGAGAGGGAGCATGTAGGAAAGTGTGGTGTGAATCTTTCTTTGAATTGCTTAACCTAATACCACCTTGTTTTCAGGGACATATTTGTGAAGGCAACTCCCCTGAAATGTTCTGTGTATAGTTAGTGGGGCCACTTTCACATGCTTATGTGGAGCATTCCCACCTACTTGCCAGGGTACAATCCAAATCTTGTTGAAATCAATGGCAGTGTTACACTCATTTTCAGTAGGCTTTGGACTCAAACCTGCATGCTATGTCTGGTAAGCTAAGGCCAGTATAGATGTAAAGGTGCCGTCTTTTTACAGCCAGGTTTCATTGGGAAGAGCAGGTAGAAGTGCTTCAAGAGTCCTGACCTTGGAGAAACAAATACCTTATGGGAGCAAATGCAAATGAAGCCTGGGTAGGAACTAATTGTGCAGCACTCCAGCTACTTGAACCTAGGGCTCTTTTCTGAACCTAAGCCCCAAGAGCTTTGGTAATGGCAAGAAAGGACCAACTCACTAATTTCTCACACTAATGCAATAATTTTCTGCTGTTGCAGAACAGTTTTCATTTCAAACATCTATCAATCCACCTAACTCATCTATGACAAGGATAAATAGTCTTACACCTGTGCCCTCAGTGGGCAAACTGAGACACGGAGTGACTGCACGATCTGTCTGAGGTCACAAAGCAAGCTCTTGCCCTGCTCACATATACCAAACCCAGGAACATGGCAGTGATACTACTCTAGAGTGCCCTCTGAGACTGCTCGCAAGCACATTGGAGACCAAGGTCTTATGAAAAGGGAATAACTTAAATCACAGTTTCACAGTTTTCGCAAAAACCATGAAAAACGCTGATCTCTGCGATCTCTGTGAAAAATGGCATAGGCCGTGATTTCCCATGAAATCAACCAAAAAAAAAAAACTGAATAAAATTAAAATGCTGGCTCCCCAGTGGGAGCTAGCAGTATTCACTGCCACTGCAGCCCAGCCTCACAGCCCTCCAGGGAGGGGAAGGCACTGGCTGGTGGGGTGGCACAAAGGGCAGCAGCCAAGATGGTAGCTGCCCACTTGTCCCTCCTCCCCCCACTGGTGCCTCTCTATCAATAAGCGGCAGGGGGTTGGGCTGCATGAAGGGCAACCAGGAGTCAAGAGGGTGACTGTCCCCTCATCCTTTCTCCCCCCTGGGTCCTCTCTGCCAATCGGCACTGAGGAGCAGGGCCATCAAGAAATAACCATGAAATTGGCTCTCTGGGCTCTGACCAAGCCACAAAAATGTTTTTCTCTTCCTGTGAGTTAGGTAGGTCCCTATTTATGAGTAGGCACAAAGGCATCCCCAAAATAGCTTTATTGCTGCATTCCCATGTTTGGCAAGGGTGGGCAGAGCATGCTCAATAGCCCTACACCACCCATAAAGGGCATAAAGGGCATTGACATATCCACAGAGCCATAAATGTCACGTGCCCCTGGCGGCTGGGGGAACAGTAAGCTCCAGCAGGTGGCGGTGGCACTGGTTGTATCAGGAAAGTAGCAGCAGCAAACAGGGAGCTCCTGCAGGTAGCTACGGTGCTGCTGGCAGCGGGGGTGGCAAGCGCCAACCAGTGGCCAGCGACCACCTGTAGATGCTGCCAGCAGCATCGGCAGTGGCCAGTGGCAATTGCAGACCGCCTGCAGACGCCACTGGCGGTGTCGGCAGTGAGGGAGAGGTGTGATGAGTGGTGACCTCCTGCAGGCACCGCTGGCAGTGTTGGAGGTGCCTTTTCATAAGGGGTTCACTGCCATGCTCAGGGGTGCACGTGCACCTGCATGTACCCCCTGTATGGTGCACAGAGCCACACTGGGTAGCAATGCTGATATCAATCCAAGACAGAAATTAACCTACCCAGCTAGAGGAAAAAGAGCAGGTTCCAGGCTGGCTAAAGATCATGGCAACAACACATGGGTGCATGCATGCCAACTGCTGACTGCAGAGACTAAATACGCATAATCCAGCTAAGGCAGTGGTTCTCAAACTTTTTTGAACTAGGACCCATCTGTAAACATTGATGGCCAATCCTGACCCAGTAAATAGCTTAAATAGAAAACAGCCCGCTGGCCCTGCCGGTGCCCCTCACTCCTAACCCTCTGCCCCCTGCGCCCAGACCCCAGCTCCCCAGTGTGTGTGGGGCAGGGGGTGGGTGTGTAGGGTGATGGAGATATGGGGGGGCACATACCTTCCAGATTTGTGCAGCCACATGGGGCTGCAGTCTGTCTGGACCAGTACAGGCAGGAGCCATCTCCACGGCCCAGCAAGTGGGACCCAGTGTGGGAGAATAGAGCAGGGTTGTAAGACTTGTTCCTGCTTCCACTGCTACTGACAGTACCCCTGTGCCAGCCACACTACTAGCAGTGGGAGGAATAACGGATGTGGGGGGAGATGGAGGGGTTGGCTTCCCTAACCTCTTTCTGCCGCCACTCACTTGTGCACCAGACTGCAGCTCTACCCCACTGCTATGGCTGGACCACTGCTGCCACACCCCTCAGGCCACCAGCACTGCCCACCACCCCACCTCCCTGTCTAGGATAGAGCCGCAGCCTAAGGGGAGTGGCAGCGGTGGCCGTGCCATCCTAGTGGAATACAGCCATGGCTTAGTGCACAAGTGGTTGGCAGCACATGGGTTTTGCTGCCAGTGGTGGCAGCAGCAACAAGTCTCACAAACTCACTCCACCCTCCCAAGCTGCCTCCTGCCTGCTGGGCCATGGAGGCAGCTGCTGCCCATGCTGGTCCAGCCAGGCTGCAGCTTCGTGCCCACTGTGGGTGCACAAATCTGGGGGGGAGGGGGGGGCACATGCCCCCACCGTGCCTCCCTGATGCGTTGCCTGTGTCCCTCTTGCCCCCTGATATGTCACCTATGCCCCTTCCCCACCCGATAGACTGTGGGGAACTACTCTCCACACTGCCTGGTTGCCTTGTGCATGAGTACGTACACACATGTATGTGCAGCCCCTCCTTCTCCCTAGCCTGCAAGGGGAAAACTGAAGTTTCCCACATTTTTCTCCTTTAAAGGATTTTCTGCATTTTTCTGTGTTTGCGACTGTTTCATATATTCTTGCAACCCAGTTTTGGGTCGTGGCCTATGGTTTGCGAAATGCTGATCTAAGGGAATGAATCCACCTGCTATCAAAAGAAAAATGTCAGCTAAGTCTATAGACAGTTCTCAGCTTTTTGTGCTGGGCCATCCAGTAGGTAAGAGTGGATAACTCCCTCCCCTCATTTCTTCCTGAGCCACCTTCTTCAGCTTTTGTTATTGCTTAGTGTTTTAGGAGCTTGCCTGCCAGAGAACAAATTACTTCACTCACTGCTGGTGACATGATTAAAAATTATCCCTGGAAAATGATCCTGAACATTTTTCAACTGAAGAAAGACAGGAAAAGAACAGCTGTCTTGTCTGAAATTCAGATTTCTAGTTTTGCTATAAAACTTTTTAAAAATGTGGATGTTTCCAGGGCAATAAGAGCAGCTGCTGAGGAACCCTCCCCACTCTGCTCCCCACCCTCCAAACCCTTATAAAATCCAGTGGCTTTAAAGCAATTTATAATGTTTAAAGGTGTCATAGTGGAAATTAACAAGTGAGCAGCATGCAACTGAGGTCCTATAAATGTGGTTTATAATATGGTTGTTCAGTTTGTCACATGGTTACAGAAATAAATGTATACATCATACGGATATTGCACATGTGCATAAACAAAAATATGTCCTTTCTCTTCTGCCTAGGTTCTTATATTGTATCCCTTTCTCATCATATTTGGGCACCCTAACATATCTATCCATGGCAACACACACTGCATACAGGATATTAAGATGCAAGGTAAGGGTTTGCTTTATAGAAATGACTAATAAATGACTAAACAGATCAGCTGACACAGTGTCCTCATTTTCTTGGCATCCCTTATATCCAGCACCCACATATTACCCACCAAGTATCATTGTAGCAGACCTTTATGGAGATGACTTAAGCAAATACAGAGCTTGGGGAAAGAATAAAATGTTCGTGTTAAAGAGCTCTCCCTAGAACAGATTCAGCATGGCAGAGTTTGCTTCCACATACATCACTCTGTCAATGTGCTATAGTTCTGGGCAGGAGGGGTCAGTGTAGAAGAACAGCACCTAGGGCTCTGTCACCACAAGAAGGAAATGGGCTCTGAATCAGTGGGTATCAGTGGATTTTAGATCAGGTTCCAAAGCCGAAAATGCAAATTTATTTCATGTCAATAAGTTGTATTTATTGTCAACTGGCCTTGGTGGATCTATGGAAAGCCAGGGTCCTATTCCAGGGTTATGGTTCTTCAAAGCTATTTTTTCTGGATTTTTCCAAATGCTGTCCTTACTCACGCCACTGCAGAAAACTTTCATCAGACAACATATGTCATAAAGCCATGAATTATGACTGTGGAAGCTGGACTATGGTTCAACAAACCTTACTGGAGGCCTTGCAAAAGCATCTAATAGCTTTTGAGTTCACAAGCTGTGCAGTGATACGGAGGCACCTATCAAAGGGCAGAATTGCTATCTAAATGTTTGCACTTAGTCATATTGCATGCCTCGAGTATGCAACACGCATTTTTTAAATGTCATGCATAAGCTAATATTACACTCCAGAAGGTAAGATAATATAAAGTTCCTGTATTAGCACTTTTAAGCATTTCCTGGATGAAAGAAGCTTGAATTTTAGACACTCAGATGACATCATGTCAGAGTGTGCGTCTCCTTCTACCCTAAACTCTTTGCTTTCACAGGGCATTTGTGTTGCAGTGGCTGAAACATTCCTGATGTTTAATTCCTCCTTTTTTTTATGTTCCCCCATGACACCCATTTTACTGCCCCAACTGCAAGTCATTAACAAGTCACTTTCAGATGAGCAGGCTGTCTTTTGTAACCAAGTTCCTTCCTAGCTTTCTCTGAGCTTCCAAGGTGAAACATTTTCACTTTGTTCATTCCCCTCTAGGGGGCAGCCTGCTTCATCACAGTATAATCTCCCTGACTTTCTGATTCCTGGGATTTCACTTCTCATCAGTCTTGCACAGCAACAAAGATTCAAAATGTACAAGCATGAACCCTCAAGCTACTGCGGCCACAAGCTACCTCTGTTTTATAAGTCGGCTTAGATAACCTGAATGAGCTGAAAAATATGGCATGTTGCAAAGTCACGTTTGCAAAGACTCTTTGAGAGATCTTCACTGAGCATATTCCCTAGGCAGCTCCTGAGAAAAAGATAAGGAAGTCATTTGTGTGTACGATTACAAACAAGAAGGTGTATTTGTGCAATGTGAGTCCTGTGCCAAGAGACTTACTGCCCTTACAAGGGAACTGACTCTGAAACCAGTTTAATTTTTCATTCTGAAATGTTATGATTCTGTATTTATTGCTTACATATGGCACCAGTTAACACCAGTGCAACCTGGCATCCTGCAATCATTAGGGCTGTGTTTTTAATAGTCATTTACCAGGAGTTATAATAAGAATGCTCTTCAAATGAATGGCTTGCTAATAAATATGTTCTTGAATGAAACGAGCCATTCAAGAACCCTAAAATCTCTGGTTTGTACTTCCTCACTGGAGAGCCTATGGGCCTGACCTGAAAAACTTGCACTGACTCAACTGGGCTTTGGATCATATCCCAGGGTTTAATTTCCCAGCCTTTGTTTCGTTCTCTAGGCTGCCGAGGGCTGGATGTACTGCAAAGCAAGTGTCTCATGGGAGAGAGAAGAGTCATGTGCCAAACAGCTCTGGATGTCCTTCCAGCCTCCCCAAAAAAGAGATCCACCCATTTTTCTTGAACATAAACTTGTAACCTCCTACACCTTTTAGATAGGCCTGCCACAAACCAGGAGCTAACCCTCGTAAACAGTTGAACACATAGCAGATCAACTTCCATCACTTTCTAAAAGGAAGAAATTGCAAAAGCAGTCTAGGCCTGAATTTCACTGGCACCCTCTTCTGCTCCATAGACCATTACTCCAATCATTGGAACTACTCTGCAACAAACTTCTTGATATGCATATATGTGCCAAACCTGAAAATGAGGCCATGAAGCCACTCTGGGGATACCACTGCTCTTGAGAACTCTTGCCTCCTGTATGCCTATGGCAGGGCGGGGAAGGGGGGGCAACCTGTGCCACTGGGGCAACAAGTGGCACAGGCAGCCTCTGTGGGGGGCACATAGCATATCAAAGAGAAGACAAGCAGTACAGTGGCATATAGGGCAAGAAGCAGAAAGCAAAGCAGCAGATTGGGCAGGGGAAGGGGATGAGAGTGGTCCTTGGAGGATATGAGGGTAATTTGGGGCACACCTGCCAAAAAGATTGGCCCCCCACCATTGCAAGGCATAGAAAAAGTGTGTGTTAGACAGCACAGAGAGGACACGCATTATGTGGCAACTGTTCACATTTCTATACTCTTGCACCTTGCCCCCAAACTGGTTCAGAAGCCAGTTCCCATCAGAAATAAAGTGAATTTAACACTCTGAGCTCATTTCCCCACTGTATTGCTTCAGCTTTTTAACACTGAAATGAATTAACCTGTGCCACCATAAAACTGAAGTGTGGAACTGCTACCAACTAAGCCTCCCACCTGGACACTCCCCCACTTTGGGAAGTCAGCTCAGAACTGGATTTCCTACTTCCCCACATGTTTAATGGGTCAGAGTGCCTTGCTGAATCATTCCCTCCCCTCTGTATTTCTGGAAAGTTTGGATCCAAATCACAATCCAGTTCTGGCCCTAGGTCCATCTTTAATTCTAACATAGTGACAAGCTTGGAACTACAGGGGTTTTGGTCAGACTGAGGCTGCTCCTCCAATCCCTGTAGAAAGTAAATACAGAAATGTCTGGTTACAGCAGTATATTCCTGACCCACCCAAGGATCAGCAGCAGTTGAGGTCATGAGACTCCTTCTGCTCCCTGCCCCTGTTCTTTTGCTGTAGTGGATTTACACAGTCAGTTGCAAGCCATCCCTCTCAGGAACTAGGATTTTCCCGTAAACCACTGCAAAGATTTCCACAGAGCCTCCTTTGAAGTGCTTTGAGAGCCAGGGGTTCTGGGGCAGGAAGAAGAGCTGAGCACTGCCAAATACAGGAACATGAAATGAAAATGCTTCTGAACCCCTGCAGAAACCCCTGGCCAGCAAGCCTACATGAAGTCCTCTTTGGCTAACTTGATATCATGTTCTTCATATACACAGTGTCACTCTGCAGCAGGGCTGCTTAAAGACCCAACCTTGTGAAAAGAAGCTATCAGGAACAGCTGCTACACAAGGTCTGAGGGCTACACAGGCTCAAGTATATTTTATGGCTCAGGGCCCTCTGGAATTCTGCCTGAGTAATTTCCTTGATTGTCCTCTGCTTTGGTGAATTATAGATAGAAGCTGCTTTTTCACCAAAGCCTCTAGGCAGCCCATAAAATATATTTATTGGACCATACAAAAGCCTGCCAATGCTCTCTTATTTTTTCTGATTATAACCTAATTTCAAGACCTAAGACAAGCAAACACATCCTTTTATATTTTGCATCCCACAGAAGGAAAGATTTGAACAACAGGCATGGCAGTGAGAAATTTGCCTTGTCCTGCCATTTTTAGGACAGGTGGCCACTCTCCTTGCATTGCAAAGAGAAGATTCCCTCCAGCAATCAGAATTGATGGAGACATTGGCCCAGATAGCAAATAGAAGGCTCAGGATTTCCAAAGGGGAACATAGAGCAAGAGTGGATGGTACACAGAGCACTGGTACACAGAGCAAGAGTGGATGGAGTGGGGCTAGTAGTTCTGATTAAAATCTACCCAGAGGGGTGGGGACATGAAAAGCCTCCAGTGCAGAGGAACCAGGGCACTGGACCTGTGAACTCCATATTGCAGGGTTAGGTTGCTTACAACTCTGCATAGCTAAAAACAGAGAGAGAATAAGCAGAACTGGGGCTCCTGAGGCATGGTCACAGGGTCCCTGATTACACAGATCCAGCTGCCCCCCAAACCTGGAGCAGCAGAGTGCGTAGGACAAGCAGTCTTTGTTTCGGCCCAGGTATTATCCATAGACTAGAGCATTAGTGCTCAATCTTTGGGCTCTGTAGGCGAGCCTGATATGTAGCATGGGGTTGGTCTACAGGTTGGATTGGGCCTTGTGCACAGGATCAGGTCCCATGCTGCCTCCAGCCAGCCCACACAGTGGGATCAGGCTCTAGGGTGCTGCATCGCCCCCAGACTGGCCTCACATTCTGGGATCAAGCCTCAGAGCTCCATGCTGCCCTTCAGTACCACAAACTGGGATCAGACTCTGTGCTTCCCTGAGCACCCAATCCAGCTCTCAGGGCCATGCTATTGGGCCCACAAGGCTCCCCATGTCTGAAAATTTGGCAGCAGAGGAATAGTATCACCACTTCCCTGCCACCAATTTTTCAGACTGTGGGAAGCTGTGCCAGCCGGATGACATGACACCGGGGGTCAGATATGGCTGGGGGTTGAGCACCCCTGGGCAAGAGACAAAACTGTCTGCATGTGTCCATTGGGTGGTGAATGGATTTATCCCTTCTCATCCATACCATTATTCTTCCAACCAAGCCTACTTCCTCTGCCTTTAGCTGAGAAACCCATCATTGCTGAGCCCTTGTCTGCAATGGCATATTAGCTGTAAGTGCACTAGCCACAGTGCATGTAGCATTTACACTGGTGTAATATAATATGGGATCAGCTAGGCCTGTGAACAGTCACACTGAAATGGTGTAAATTATATCAGTTGCAAAAGAAATAGGACATGGTTGTTCATTGATCTGCATCATATGTCATCATTTTCATCACTGAAAAGGAGACATAACACGCCAGCTTTTCAAAGTATTATGCTCACTCTGACAACACTGAGAAGACAACAGAGACAGTTCTACAGCTAACACCCACTTGGCAAAAGAGATCTTACTGGAAAAGACTGTGATGCCAGAATCATAACGTCTGTGAGGTCATAAGGTTCCTTTGCAACTGCAGAGAACACGCGAGTCTCCTGAAAAAACAACCAGGAAGCAACTGGTCAGTCACCTAACCCCTTTCCCAACTTGACTGATTTTTTTTCCCCTTTGGTCACCTCTGAAAACAAAGTTGTAACTCAATCATCAACCCTGGAATTTATCCCAGAAAAGAGGCGAGGACCACCTAGAACATGAATCAGGTGTGAATTATAAATAGCAATGACTCCTTTGTCCCACAGTAAATTCTACAATTTATTCCAAAGAGATTTTTCTTCCAAAAAATTCACTCATCTTCCCTAGTTATATTTTTCTGCAACTTTACAGTTTACATATCTGATAAATTCTCTGTTGATTAGTATTTGCACAGCACTTGGCACAATGAAGCCCTTAGAAACTACTATGATGAAAATAAGTGTTGCTGGTTGTACAACTACAGATCTTATTGACAAACTTCTTCCCACATGGGATATGAGGCCCAGTGACCACAATGTTGAGCAGTTCTAGAGGTTTTCTGGCTGGAGAGAGGATTCCAATGTGCTAATGAGTTTTCCACAGCTAAGAGCACGTACATGGGCTTTGCACATAGGAATCCCAAAGGGAATTGCAGATGCTCTAAAGAGGACCACAACAGAATGATAATACTCAGGGATAGAGGATCTTTCCCATCTTCTGTTAGCTTCTGTAAGGAGGAATTACTGATTACAACTTTCCCCAAAACTTTCCACTTACCAGTGACTTATTTTGGGGAGCAGGGATGCTATAAGGGGGGGGAAATTCCCTCTCTAGAGTACTTGTTATTGGCTGTCAACATTTAATAACTTTTTAGCTTGAGAAAGTGTGTGTTACCCACTTCTTGGACAAGCAGGAAGGGATACAAATCCTCGCCATTTATTCTGCTATTTCAACTATTGATTTAATTCAAGAAAGAAATGTGAGGGAGGCCCTTCACAAGTACCAGTTGTAGCTTTTCTAAATCCATGGTTCACATATAATATAATGCAGTATCTTACCCTTATTATATAATATGCTGTTCCTACCAAAAAGTTATCTCAACCCACAATGAAATGCAGCTACAATCTGAGTCAAACACGCACAGAAATCTGAAGGTGCAAAAGTCGTCAAAGGAGGCAAAACTGTCCAAATTCCAGCAGAAATAACCAGATCTGTACATTTTCTACACTCCTCCAAAACAGCCAGGGGTCAATACTCTTTATAAACCCATGGTTTGTCATCTTTCCTGGAACGTGGCACCTTCAGTACCCCAGCATCTGGAACACTGTGCTGGTACAGGGACTGTGAACTGACTAAGAGGGAAGAGTGCCACCTACTGAATCATCTTCTGAAAGGAAGTAGATTTTCTTCTGAAGTCCTCCCATCTCACTAGTCTGGAGGCACAGTTTTGCTTCAGCTAATGAGATCTGCTAAGATCACAGTTTGAGGTGTTAAGCCTATCAGAAAGATTAGCTTTGCTGCTACTTTTGAGTTTTCCCATTTGTTTGTTTAGTACCCAGAAAATCTATCATCTAGCTCCACAAAGCCAAGAAAAAGGTTTACATTTCCTTGACAGAATACGTAATAGCAAGGAGGCATGCTGTAATCTACTGGCCTAGGCCCTATGTGCCCACTGGAAAGCATTTAGTTGGTCCGACTGAAAAGTATTTCTGGATTACTTCAACAAAGGTAGACTCTTGGTTTATTTGTTTTCAGGAGCTGGGGCAGAAGGAGATAGATCTTTCCACCACTTCAACCTGAATTTAAATATCCTCAAGTTCTTATTGCAAGTTTTCTTACGCTTAGCCCAGCCAAAAGATAACACTTTATACAAAATGCCATATGCTGCCCAACAAAACTTATTTTCACCTTATCTCATGCTAAAAAAAATGCCAGGATTCTGCCTATCAGTGGGTGCATCTACACGAGATGCTTTAGTGCAAAGTAGCATTGTTTACTGCACAGTGAGCATGTGCGTCTACATGTGTACATGCTTTCTGTGCAGTATACCTCACTAATTGTGAGTAAATTTGCTACCTGAAAATGCAAAAGCAAATTTATGTGTGATTACTAACTGCGCAGTAGAGCTTGTATAGATGCCTGACCAGGAGCAAATCTGCTCCCGGTCAGCCAGTCACCAGGGGGTGGGAGATTGCTCCCTGCCCCTGGGAGCTGCCTGCTGCCAGGGTGGACTCTGTGGGGTGGGATCTGCCACTGGAGCCCAGGTGGAGACTATGTCCCCCTGCCCTGGCATCAGGGAGCTCCAAGCCCTAACATCTAAGATAGAGTAGGGGCTGGGAGATCCTTATCTCCCAGCACTGGCTCCATGGTCATGGAAATGGAGCTGGGAGATCTCTGCTGGTGGGGACTACAGGGACAGGGGAGCCTATTCCCCACCCAGCTCCATGCTCATGGAGTTGAGCAGGGAACAAACTACCCTGTTCCCCACCCAGCTCCATTGTCATGGAGCTGAGTACGGAACAGGCTCCCCAGCCCCTGCCCCTACCCCATGGTCTTAAAGTGGAGCTGGGAACTGTCCTGGTCAGGAGCAGGTCCCAGTCCCACACCGCAATCAGGTGATCAAGGCACGAGGCTAAGAAAGAGCTGCTGGGATGGGGCAGGTCCCAGCCCCCTGCCCCAGTCCACCACTGGGGCAGCTAGTAGTGAACTGCTAGCTGCCCCACTGGCGGATCGGGGAAGAGGGATGGGACCTCCCCCCCCCGCTGCAGCTTTTTCCAAGTCCCCTGCCCCGAACAGGGGGCCAGGGCTGGGAGCTGCCTGCCCTGGCAGCAGGCAGCACCCCTGGGGGCAGGGAGCAATGTCCCAGCCCTGGTCAGGAGACAGCTGTCCCCTGGCCCTGTGCTCCCTGCCAGCCACTGAGTTAGCACCCAGAGGAAGCCTAGAGCTCTCCCTGGTAGCAGCAGGGGCCCATTACAGGGCCCCAGAAAGTGAGAACAGTTTGGTGCCATTAGCAGCAAATCTTCTCCCACTTCCCTACATGTATAGATGCCTGCCTGGGAGCATTTACTCACAAGTACTTTACCAAGCCCATACTTAGTAATCTTGTCTGTTTGAACAACACACTCACTGCCCCCGTTTTTTCCTTTTGCTTGATTTGACAATGAAGATGATGTGCTTTGCTTTTAACATCTATTGCTATGGACATTATTGTGATGTCATCAACCTGAGCACAATACTTCCTAGCCTAAGAAATAGAACAGGCTTCTGCTGTAGTCAGGTAGACTTGCAATAAAGTTTTTTTCTTCTTGAAGTAAGTTAAATTGTTTTTGGCCAGTGAGGCTAGGTACAGACATTCAAAAAGCCTGAGGCGGAATTAATCTAAGTTATGCAGTTTTCTATAGGTGGCATAGTTTAGATTGGTAGTGAACAGAATGCACATCCACCCTTTGGTGGGTGACAGGCAAATTTTAGACTGGTTTCTGCCATTTTAAAATTAGTCTGTGTGTGCCAGATGTCTTCCTGTTATGGGTATAGACCAGTTTTATGTGCCAAACTTCTGTTCTGTTATAGATATAGATTGGTTTCTGATCACTTATGCACATAAAAGTATAATGTCTGTACCTGGCCTGAAAGCTGATCTGCCATGATAGTAATCATCACTGGCATAGGAATTAAGAAAGAAAAGAAATATCCCGTTCATTGTATGACACACAATATATACAGCAGTGCTGGAAGATCTAATGGAGCAGGCACTGAGCATAGAGTTTAGATTTATGGACCAAATACAGAGTTCCAGTGTAACTTAGGACAATCCACTCTATTCCTCAGCCTTCTGTAGAATGAAGACAATAATACCTCCTTCATGTATCTTCTCCATTTAGACTTTTAAGCTCTCTGGTCTTGTGTTAAGGCTATTTCTTACTATATGTATGGGCATGGCAGATCAGGGAGGTCAGAGAGAATAGGGATAAAGTGGGAATTACCAAAGGAAAAAAGGGCAAACTGAGCCAGACCTTTTACAGGAAATTAAAACAAGCAGTAAAGCATTATTCAGACACATAAATAAAAAGAGAACAAAGAAAGAGGAAATATGACTGCTATGCTGTGAGAATGGGGTCTAGACTGAAGATCATTTAGACGTGGCCCCAAAACCGAGCAAATACTTTGCTTCAGTTTTACAATAAGGAGAATAATACAAAACTGGGATGGTTGATGGAAATAAGTGTATAGAACTGGAAATTGCTCTCTCTCAGGAGGAACTTAAATTCAGAATTTAATATACTCAAATTAGGGAGACCTAAGAGTCTGCATCTCCAAATCATCATAAAAAATATTTTTAATAAATGTATCAAGGCAGGGTTGGTAGAGTATAACTGGAGAATGGCAAAAGTAGGATGTATGTTTAAGAAACAGAAGAAAAGTAAACCAGACTTATGCAGACCAGTGAACCAGTTCGTCTCTAGGGTGCCACCTTACCCTACCTTCTATTTTACCTCAATAGTATGCAGAGTTTTAGAATAAATTTTGAAGGAAAGAATTATTAACAGCCTGGAGGAAAACGGGATAAAAGGCAACTTGAGTTTACCAAAGCTAGAGTATGTTAGACTACCTAGTAGATAGGTACAGGGCAAGATAACTGACTTTTAGACAAGGGGAATGTGGTAGATCTCATCTGTCTGGATTTTGCTCTGTATAACTTAGTAAGACAGAGGCTGAGCTGAGATTGTTCTCTAGGAATACATCAGGAGAGTAAATGCCTGGTGTAAGCATGCTGGCTTCTGGAGGTAGGTTTTACACTCTGAGGAGCTCTGCTCCCAGTCCTTTCAAATAAAACAGTCTTTAAGCAACAAACAAGCCAACAAATAAGCAAAGAACACCCTTCTGCCCTGTCTTCAGCACTAGGAGGGAAGCTCTTTAGCTCTGGACCCAGAAAAACAGCCTGGTCCCTTCTTATAGCAAGCTGTTCTGCTCACAACTTGCTTCTTCCTCTTTTGTTCATTCTTTAAGGAACTTTTTAAAGAATCCTAATCTTTCCAAATGCCCTGTTGTCTCTCTCAACAGGGCTGACTGTTCCTTGTTAAAAGAGACAAACCATGCTGTTATACCAGGGAACAAAAAAAGTATACACTGCCCATAAATAAATTCAGGTTGGAAATTATGTGGTTTCTAATAGTCAGAGCAGTGAGGTTCTGGAACAGCTTCCCAATAGTAGTAGGGCCAGATGTAACAGCTTTTAAGACTGAACTTGATAAATGTATGAAAAGTATCACATGACATAGCAGGGGACTGGAACTGATGACCCAGGAAGTCCCTCCCAGTCCCATGTTCCTAACATGCAGCACAATGAGATTCTAATCTGGACTGGGACTGCTACAATACATGTAGAAAAAATAATTAATTAAATGCATTCAGGTATTGAGGTTCTAGCTGTATTGGTCTAGAGGCAAAAGGAATCAGAAACCATGGTAGAAGTGATATCTTTTATTAGACCAACTAGATTTGTGCAACTTGGCTAACTAGATTCCAACCAACAAGATAACCAACTAGTTATCTAATACCCAATTAGTTATTAGATTATTAATCTAATAACTAGTTAAACCAACTAGATTCCCTATGTCTGCCCACAAGAGAGAAATGTTTAAAGAATTAAAGATTTTTCTAGTTGGTCCAATAAAAGATATCAACTCTACCACAGTTTCTGATTCCTTAAATGTATTTGTGCATTCATAACTGTGAGGTGCTCAGATATTAGAATAATGATGATCCATATTTATTTACCATTAGTCTGTGCATGATCCTAAGAGAAAAGCACATTCAAGGTGGGACCGTCTAGTCTTGGTTTTTAGTCATGGTGAGCACCTGAAATTCCCATTAATATAGTTCACTACCAATATGAATCTGGATTAACTCCTTTTGTTTCACTGGTGTGCTACAGGTGTAAGTGAAATTGGAATTAGGCTCAAAGTCTTTGTATAACTTCAGAAACTGTTTATGGCTGATGTTCTGAGTTTAAGAAAATTGGTAGCAAAATTTCTGCATAAGGGTGAAGTCAGACTGTTTTCTCTCCATATGGTTTTCCATGTATAATATAATATCTGGACAGAGATCATATCAATGCTGTAGTTTTTAATTTACAGTTTTCTCCATGACCTTAGCTTAGCTCTGGGAATGGTGCCAGAACAATTACAGTAACTCAGAGCAGTTCAGACATTAAGCTCCTGTATTTACTCTGGCATTGTGCCAGATTTTGTCTTAGTCACTGATAGAAAGATGCATTTCCTCCTTGATTCATTTAAAATAGTTCAGTCTGGATTAATCATAGCAAGATTAATTCTACTACAAGGATGAAAAGGGTTAATGGTACCAAATATGTACACACACACTTAGCACTTACATAGCTCTTCTGGAGGGCAAGTACCATCCCCCCAAATTAACATTCACAGAGAAGTGAAGTGACTTACCTAAGGTCACAAAACAGGTCAGTGGCAGAGCTTGGGATGACATTTAGGTCTGTAGGTACTCAGGCCAGTTCTGTTTCTGATGAAGCATGCTGCCTTCCCAGAGGGGGCTACCTCCTACCATCTTCTTTCCTGTGAAGGTGGACTGTCACTTTCAGGACTAACCCTGAAACAGAGGAAGTTAAGAATCCTTGATAACTTGTAAGATCAGGTCCTCAGTGATGTTTTCTGACATCAGTTGGCCAGCAGGCCCTGCAATGGAAGAGATGTATCATTTCTCGATGTAAAGTCTAATCTAGGGTGGGGTTACTTTTGCATGCAATACCATATGCAGCAGCAGTTGTTGAACTCTGACATAGCTGTAGCAGGGCATGGTGCTAAGTCCTAGGCTGTTGTAGATGATACTGGGTTCAGGCTGGTGCAAAATCAAAGAGCTGTAACCAACTCCCAACTGTTGCCCCTCCCTCTCTTGCTCTGAGTGTGGCCTCAGGCTCATTAACTGCTACTACCAGGAGAATGTCGGATTATATATATCATTAGCCATAGCTCAGACATTAAACCTCTGGAAATCATAAGTACATACAAGCAGTTTTGATGCCAGCCTTTATATGAATTTCATGTAAAGAAATCAATGAATGAGGCTCTGCACACTAAGCAGCATATTATCACCTCTTTAGCCTTGTCCTTGTAGTCCAAATACAATATAATGCTTGTGTTTAATATTGAAAATTTAAAAATGGTTGTTTTCCAAGCGAAGAATTCCCAGTATGTATTATGTAGTACCACAGCATACAAAGAACAAACATATAATATATATGATCCTGCTGAAGAGATCCTGTGTGATGCTAAAGTATCTTATGTGATGCTAAATGATATAACTTCAATCAAACTCTTCATAGGTGACCACCAAGGGTATGTCTACACCATACAAACCTGGGTGGATCTAGAATTTTGAAAAGTGGGATGAGGTGCATCATCACATGTAAAACAACACATAACTTTCTTGAGGTAAAAATAAATGAGAAGCTTTAGTAATATGCTAGGGGCCTAGGGCTGTATTATCCAGTGTAAGCTTGAAGCAATAACATATATCACTTCATTGGAATGAATTAAAAACAATCTGCAGAGCTGTGAAATAGAAGCGTAGTTACCAGGAGCAACTAGCAAACAACAGAATTGCAGAACAGAGGATAACCTGACTGGTGGGTTGTCAAGACCATTAAAAAGAGGAGAGGTTTGTTAACACCTGTGGAATGAAGAGTTGAGAAAGGCCTGGGTAGATGCTAATGGGCCATGAAGTCCATTGACTCCCGCAGCACTGCCTGGCTAGGAATGTTACTACCACTGCCAGGCAGTTGGTTTGAAAATTTGGGTGGAGTAGGAATCAAAGGGGGAGTGAGTGCCCCAAGGAACCCCTCTTGGATCTGCTCCTACATGAAGATGCCAGCTTCTCAGCATAGATACTTAGGCTGGGCACAGTACTGTGCTAATCAGGCTATGCTTCTGGTTCTGGAGCTCACATGTGTTGAACTGGGTATCTCTGCACACCAGTTCCTTGAACCTTAGAGACGTATTCAAAAAGCATGTTCCTCATTTTCCTGGGGACCTAACTTGATACCCTTGTGTCTGGTTTTCTAAGCATTGCCAGCTGCAACTGAAACTGATAGGTGCACTGCTTCGAACACAAAAACATATTGTAAAATGCTATGTCAATTTTTAAAAAAAAATCAGGTCATAAGCATATCAGATTGGGCACCCAAAACGAAGGTAGCCTCTTGATATTATCGCACTGTGCTTCAAGTTTCCCATTCAGAATAACAATGCTGCTCTACCTAACCAGGGCACTGAGACAACAAATGTATCAAGGTCAATGAGGGGTGTACTCAGTAGCCATATTGGTCCAAGACAAGAAGACATACAAAAAACTAGAACTGTTGGTTCCAAAATGATATCTTGTGTTAGACCAACTGGTAAATCGCAAGAAAAAAAGTCCTTTTCTGCAAGCTTTCGGGATCAAAGGCCCTTCATCAGACTCTGGGAAAAGTATAGATGGTACAAGATGGAAAAAGTCCCCATAGGTAGGAAATAAACTTGTGCAAAAATGAGGTTTATTTCTTCCTATGGGGACTTTTAACCATTTTGTACCATCTATATACTTTTCCCAGAGCCTGACAAAGGGACTTTGATCCCAAAAGCTTGCAGAAAAGGACTTTTTTCTTGTTATTTCCCAGTTGAACTAAGAAAAGGTATCATTTTGGAACCAAAAGTTCTAGTTTTTTGTATGTCTCAAGGTTGTGAAGCACTCAGATGTTATACTGATGAATGACACAGAAAAACCTCAGTGGAAATTAATAATTTTGTATTTGAAGAAAAGTTTGGATAGTATCCTATTAATAAGATCTAGGGCTACATAGTGAACCGAGATTAGAAATAAATATGCTGGAGCTGTTCATTTGGTAGGGACTGTCCAAACAGCCAGCATGTGATCATGTAATTAAAAACTGCAAATTAATATGCATATTTATTTGTGTAAGTGGGTCAAATTGAAGGCAAACTTAAATCTGGCACATCCTGACTTCTGGATTCCAAAACTTTCACATTCTTTTAATGCAATTTTAAAAATGTAGTTTCCTAAGAAGCTTTTTCTTTCACTGTGTGGGACCATAGTAACCCTTTACATGAATCATCATCAGGGCTTAGAATTTTAAATCCACAGCACTGTCATGCATCACTTGAGCTAATGAAGTAATAGGCAGGCTGCAGTAAAAAGCTGTTATCTTTGGTAGCCCTACCACTCAGAGGAATGGAGACACCTATTTTGAAGAAGGATTTCAAAGCTCTGCATGAGAGCAAAGGAAGGCCAAAGTCCCAAGTATAAATGTCAAGTTCTATATTCTTTTAGAAGAGCATCTCTGGTAGTTAGAAACCCTTCTGTCCCTGTTCTCACACCCCCAACCTTTCCTATCCCTTTTCCTCCTTCTGCTCTCCACCTGGTCCTGCTCCTTACCAGCCAGGCAAATCCTACACCTGTTTCATAGTTTCATAGTAGTTAGGGGTCAGAAGGGACCTAAATAGATCATCTAGTCTCCCCCCCCGCCACTGCCCAGAGCACACGGTGGGATCACACGACCCCAGACAGGAGTTCATCCAACCTCTTTTTGAATTTACCCAAGCTAAGAGCGAGGACCACTTCTCTAAGAAGTTGGTTCCAGATCCTAGCCACCCTAACAGTGAAATAGTGCCTCCTAATCTCTAACCTGAACCTGTTCTCCAGCAGCTTCTGGCCATTGTTCCTTGTCACCCCAGGTGCTGCTGGGGGGAATAGGACCCTTCCTATTTGCTGCTGATCTCCCCTAACGAGTTTATAGGCAGCCACCAAATCCCACCCCCCAGCCTCTGTTTGCTGAGGCTGAACAGGTTCAGGTCCCTCAGCCTCTCATAGGGCCTGCTCTGTTGCCCTCCAGCCAAGGGGGTAGCCCTCCTCTGAACCTTCTAAAGGCAGGCCGCATCCTTCTTAAAGTGCGGTGCCCAGAACTGGATGCAGTACTCCAGTTGAGGCTGGACAAGTGTCGCATAGAAGGGGAGTATCACCTCTGTAGACTGGCATGAGATGCATCTTTGGATGCACAACAAGGTGCGGTTGGCTTTGCTGGCTGTGGTCTGGCATTGGCGGCTCATATTCATTGTGTTAAAAATTTCGGCTTTCCCGTCTGGCTTAGCCACAAGATTACCATTTGAGTCTAACAGGGACCCTACATTACCCAGTGCCCTCTTCTTACTCCCAATGTATTTGAAGAAGGACTTTTTGTTATCCTTAATCCTGGTCTCTAACCTGAGCTCCACCCCGACCTTGGCCTTCCTAATGGTCCTCCTACACTCATGGGCCAAGGAGGAGTATTTCTCCTTGGTGATGGCCCCTCTTTTCCACCGGGTGTACACCTTCCTTTTGGCCCTCAGGCATTCTCAAATGCCTTTGCTGATCCATGGGGATTTCAGAGCACTCTTACCCCCCTTCTTTCTCTCAGGGACTGTCACACTCTGAGCCTGGAGGATCGTCCCCTTAAGGTACGACCATCCCTCATGGATTCCCATATCCTCTACCTTTTGGGCCCTCAGTGCCTCCCTCACTAATCTCGTAAATTTGTTGAAGTTGGCCCTTCTGAAGTCAGGTGCTTTAGTCTTGGTATAAGCCATCAACACCCTGCACTGGATGGTGAATTCCAGCAGGCGATGATCACTGTCACGCAGCTGGTTAAGGACCTGTAGTCCCCTCAGCAGGTCATCCCCAGTAGCCAAGTTCATACTCCTTCATGGGAGAGAAGATGCAGGGTAGAGAGGACTAGGCAGGCGGGAACAGGTTCATACTCCTGCTTCTGCCCATATGATCTCTGATCCTGTCCTCCTGTTCTTCTGGTCCTGCCCTCCACCACCATGTTCTTATTCCTCTTCTTCTACCTCCCTCTGTCCCTGCCTTCCCTCCTTGTTCCCGCCTGCTGGGTCCTCTCTACCCTGCATCTTCTCTCCCATTCCTCATCCTCTTGACTTAGCCTAAAAGACTTAGCCACTCTTTTCCTTCTCTCCTCCTGGTTGCCTGGAAAGCACTGAGAGCACACTGACTCTCATTTCTGGTACCACAGCAGCCAAAAAGAAACTGGAGAAGGAGAGGCTGGAGAAGCAACTGTAGGGAAAGTCCTGCTCAGTCCCTGTACTGGTTGGCACATAGGGTCTGGATCATACTCAGCGTAAGGGAATTGTCAGAGAATTTAGAGACCATGCTCAAACAGGTCTCTATTGAGCATATGCAAACTTTGATTCTTTCAGAGCTTCCTAACAGTCAATTTAGGAGTCAATTTGGGGTATATTTTCACAGGAACAACAAACAGCCTGCCCTGATGCAGACATAACCCAACCCTTAAAGTTCAAGTTACTGCTTCTAAGCATTTCTCGTGTGAAACAGTTTTAAGGCTCATTTTAACAAGAGCAAAACAACTTGTTTTTCCCTCACTTTGCTTTGAGAACAAGCTGACCTGTTAGACATGACCCTTTCCTAAAAAATTCAGCCTGAGGCAGAGACCTGGCATGGAATTTTTCACTCCAACTGAATCAAGTTTGGCTAAGTTATAAGTGATTTTAAACAAGGTCTTATGACAGAAAGTGTCATTGTGTGCTTGATTGTTTCATAGCTATCCTTTTGTGAGGTGTACATAGGAAGCTGCATAGGTGCCTGTGTTTGTGAGAGGAGGGTTCATGGAGGTGAGACATGATGAACTGGGCTGTATGGAAGAGACTGGTTTTGTGAGATGAGTGTGCAGGGGTGATATGGAAAAAGATGTATCACAAGTGAGTGAATGGGTACATTGAGGTGCCTGGATGTCCTTGGATGTGCCAGTGAGATCACTGGTGTGTATGGTAAGAGGAATATGTGGAGGTGGGGACTCTGGGAAGGTCCGTAGTGGGGCATCTTGGTTTGGGAATGGGGTACAGGCATACCTCGTTTTATTGTGCTTCGCTTTATTG
>NW_017729025.1:154759841-154760879 GCF_001723915.1 Gavialis gangeticus | reverse complement strand
AACCGAACCCGCAATATCTCCGAGGTATGCCTGTACTGAATAGAAACACAAGGAGGAGGGAGAGGACCAGACAGGATTCCAGAGGGGCACCTGGGCTGGGGACAGGAGGGAAGAGTGGGGTGTTTGGATAAAGACACAGAAGTGGGAGAATTACAGTCCCATCATGACAAGAGTGGGTGTATGGATTTGGCTGTAATGAGGGTGCTGGGCATGTCTGATGGTACAGTGCTGCTGAGTGTTGTGCATTCAGGGTGACAAGGCTCCAGATGCACCAGTGTCTGTCGTGTTCACTGTCCTGTTGGAACATCAGTGATCCAGTGACCTGGGCTGCAGTGGGGCTGCAGAGATTCCCCATGCAAAGTCTCTGCTAAGTGTCTGTTGAGCAGGTAGGCTGCTTCTCCTCTGCTTGTCCCCTGGCACACAGAGAAGCAGCTAGGGCCTACTACTGCAGTGCTCCTGGTGGGCAGGGGGATGAAGGGAACATGGAGTGAGGAGAGAGGAAACACAGGATGCCCCCAAGGCCTTGTATCACAGTTTAGTTTGCTCCCCCCATGTTTGTAAGGGTTGTCAGTCTAAGGGCCCCGCACAGCTGGGCACCTGTGCATGTGGAGGGTGCGGGACAATGGAGAGGCTGAGGCGAGGTAATGCAGATAGGGGTGTGAGGAGACTGGGTGGGTGGAAGTTGTGCAGGACCAGATGTGACCCAAGTGAGCCGAGAGCCTGCAGAGTGCCGTGCGGAGGGGCAGAGGGGACTGGGGTGGGACGGTGTCAAGGAGTAGGGTGGCCATCATAGAGGACAGACTGGTTGTCCTCTGTTGATACGAAACCAGACACCTTTCTTGAAGAGAATATAAATAGAGGACATAAAGGCATTGGGTTTCATATCAATAGAGGACAGAGTAGCAGAAAACCGGACTTTCCTCTATGATGGCCACCCTACCAAGGAGGCTGGGAGATGGTATGTGTGTGCTGGGAGGCCAGGAATTGAATGAGGCCTTTGCAAGGCTGGCACGATGGAGGCTATGCAGAGGCGGGGTG
>NW_017729025.1:154730117-154754841 GCF_001723915.1 Gavialis gangeticus | reverse complement strand
CTGAGGCGAGGTAATGCAGATAGGGGTGTGAGGAGACTGGGTGGGTGGAAGTTGTGCAGGACCAGATGTGACCCAAGTGAGCCGAGAGCCTGCAGAGTGCCGTGCGGAGGGGCAGAGGGGACTGGGGTGGGACGGTGTCAAGGAGTAGGGTGGCCATCATAGAGGACAGACTGGTTGTCCTCTGTTGATACGAAACCAGACACCTTTCTTGAAGAGAATATAAATAGAGGACATAAAGGCATTGGGTTTCATATCAATAGAGGACAGAGTAGCAGAAAACCGGACTTTCCTCTATGATGGCCACCCTACCAAGGAGGCTGGGAGATGGTATGTGTGTGCTGGGAGGCCAGGAATTGAATGAGGCCTTTGCAAGGCTGGCACGATGGAGGCTATGCAGAGGCGGGGTGGGAGGGGCGAGTCTGGGGGGATGTTGGAGCTGTGCAGGCAGAGGGTCAGCGAGGGAGCTGGAAAGGGCAAGGTATGTCGAGGCAGAAGAGGTTGGCTGAGGTTGGCTGGGGTGGGAGTGGGAAGCCTGGGGAGTGTGGCATGGGGGTGCAGAGAAGCGGAGAGAGCTGGCGAGCGCATAGGGTCTCTGTTGGCCAAGGCAGTCGGCAAGGGAAGAAACCGGGGACAGCAAGAGGCCTCCCAGGGGCACTTTCTGTGGGCATGGCTGTGAGAGGCAGCAGCCGCAGGCTGGCCAGGCCCCTGGGCCCATGCCAGCAGCAGAGCACAGCACAACAGGAGAAGGGAAATGCAGGAGCACGCCTCTCCCAGCAGCCACCCTTGCTGGGAGGTACCCTTGGAAGGGCTGGAGGTCATGAATATGTAATGAAGCCATGCAAATCAACTGGTTGCCAGGGCAACCAGAGGCCTTGCAGCTGCCTGCTCCTAAGGCGAAGGCTGGCAGCACCTCGGGCAGGCAGGCTGCGAGCCTGTGCGTGCGCGCGGGGCAGGGGGAGACCCGGCTCCTTCCGGCTGTGCACCGCTGGGGGGCCCAGTCTAGGTCCTTTTCCCAGTGGGCCGGTGTGGGGAAAGGCAGGGGTGTTCCCCCTTCCCCTCTCCTTGCAGGAGGAAATGAGCAGCAGGTAGGAGCCTGACCCCCGTGCACCATGTACTCAAGGTTGGGCGAGGGGAGTACCCCCCCCCGCTTGTTTGGGGTGCCCCGTGCATCCTTTCCAACACCCAACCCCCTCCCCTTCCAAATCCCTTTCCAGGCCGGAGGGAAGTCCTGCCCCGTGTCTGCGCTTTCGCAGCCTGGCTGGGGTGACACGGTGGGCATCAGGCCACGCAACAGCCTAAATGTCATGACACCGGATCCTGTGACCTTGCAACCTTGCTGGTGCTTCTCCAGTCTTAATTTTGGCCCCCCTCTGCCTCCGTGCCATGTCTCTGTACTCCCCTGTGCGGGCAGGCGGCTGTCTGCCACTGCATGCACGATGCAGCTTGAGCGTCTGAACGAAATGTCAGATAAATCCCAGGCAAAGAGCCAGAAACACCTGGGTTCCCTTTGCTAGGCTAGTCTTTGCCAAGACACTTTTATCTTCTGCACCTCGTTTGCTGTCTGTGTAACGCGGGTATGGTTATATTTACAAGCGTGATGCTGCTCTGAACATTATTTCACGTACGTATAGTTCTTGGGAGATAAGCAAACACATAAAGGATTATTATTATTTATTAATTATGTATGCAGGATTGAACAGGAGGCAGCAGGCGGTGGCTGGTACAGTGCCCATCAGGGAAACTCGTGCCATTATTTGAAAAGGCTGGGAACCACTGTTTTAGAAGGATCCTTCATAACAAGCAAAGATCGTTTAACATCTATGACTAATACATTTAAGACGAAAGATAGTTTGTGCTCCTGTCATAGGGCATCTATAGAGATGGAGAGGGAAAATCCTCCGTTATTTGGAATGTCTGATGCTCTCTGCTCGTTTTCAGAGTTTACAATGAATCTGTTGTGTTTTTTTTTCCAGTTATACATTTAAGTTGTACAAGCCTGTAGAGCTCTGAGGGGAACTGTTCTGAAATATAAATAACCCAAGCTAATCCTACACTGTAGGAAATTATCTCTGAATATTTTATATGGGTTTTCCTCCCAGTTAAGAGCAAAGAAATCTATTTAGTAAGTGCAAATCCTGACCCAAAAGCACGTGATGGTCCTGTTAAGATGCTGGGCACTACTTAAAGGTGCTGGACATTTTCACCTTCCATTGACTTAGGTGGGAGCTCAGAACCATGCAGGACTTGCTTATCACCTTGTAGAGCTGGGGCTTAATTTACAGAGATGCAGTATGTCCCAGAGCAGCATGGACAGCGTGTCTGAGAAATTTCTCTTCTAGATTATACAGGACCCTGTGCAGGTAATGTCTATGGTTTTTCTTGTAGACAGTGTACTACATAGAACATGACCTGTCCTTAGTAGCCTGCCATAGGATACATAAGACCTCCATACTGTGCACCTTTTTTGTCCAGTATTTGACTGACTAGTTAGGATATTCTCTTAGAGAGGCACGAGTTCTGTGATGTCTTTTACTGGGTAACTGTATAGTTGGGAGACAAGTTTGACAAACTTTTGGACACTTACTGCCCTTTCTCAGGTCCTCGGGCAGTGTGTGTCTGAAAGCTTGTCAAACTTCTTTCTGTTTTTCCTCTTGATGTTTTCTTCATAAGAACAAATGAGACTTTTAAAATGTCAATGACTATTATGTTTCTTATCCTGAGTGCTTTCTCCAGACAATACTTTCTGATGAATGATGCAGTGCAAATGTAGTAAATGTTGACTTCAGCCTTTTATCCAGTGCTGGACCCAAGCAAACACTCTTCGTACTATACCAAGTCAGGTTACTTCTTACAGCCTCAGGGACAACTGCTCTTTCTGGTGTTCAGTAAATAACTCTTGTCAAACACATCAATTGTACTTTAAACCCTTCACCTTGCCCTGATTACTTCTGGAAGTTGTTTTCAGTCATTGTTTCAGTAAGCTGTTCTAAGCTATGGTCCTTTATGTACTGTCACAATTTCTTGACATATTGAGCCTGGTATTCGCTCTCCTGGTTGACAAAGCAGCAATTTATGTCCTCTAATTTATAAAGGAATGTTCCATTTTATCAGAGTCTTTATTTCTTTTTTTCTTTTTTTTCCTTTTTAATTTAAGACCGGCTTCTTCATGCTAGTTTAACAGAATGGTTGGACAAGCACTTGAAAACCTTCCCTGTGAGCATGTGTGTTAGTAAAGACAAATGAATGCAGATGAAAGTGAGAACTAGTAAATGGGAAACGGTATGAGAAGAGAAAGAGATGGATGAGAAGAGAAAAGGGGGCCAGTGATGCCTACAGAAGAAAAGGTGAAACTTAAAAGATATAGGTGGAAGTCTTTCCTTTATTTTTTTATATATTAACAAAATATGCACAATACTTATGGGTTTCTTACTTTTTAAAAGGCAGACAAGGTTCTCTGGGTAATTGTGATAGTTTTTATTAGACCAACTAAGTAGCTGGAAAAAAAAATTTCTGTATAGATCTGTACCACACTACTCTTCTTACTATCTCTTCTTGTCTTTTGTCTTCCTCCTTTTCCTTTCCTATCCTTTATTGTCTCTTCTACTGTTTTTCCAACTTGAAGTCTCTGCATAACAGGTAGTTGGATTAGAAAGGACTCTATTCCACAATTATTCTCTGAGTCCACAGTTATTGTCACCTAACAGCTTTCCTGCCGTTTATGTTCTCTCCACATGCCTTAACACTGGGAATATATGTAAGGAGTTTGAACTCTAAATGACATGCATTTTTACCAGCAAGCTATAGAAGAGCAGCAGATAATAAGGCACAGAACTGATGATACCACTCCTGGCTCTGACAGCAACTGGTGATTTTTAGCATACTTTGTGCTTTAGCATTGTGCAGCCTGTACATCACGAGATCGGTATGTAGCTTACCTGATCTGTGGTAGAAGCTGTTGCTGATCATAAACTCCTTAGTATTGAGTGAACAGCAGGGTATGAAGCTACTGACACTGTCCCACAGACATCTTCTTGTCTGTCCGTTTCCACAATGGAGTGTGCTTGGGTCAGTAGAAAGAATAAAAAGCCTACCAGCTGGCTTGCTTTCACAACCTTGTGGGTCAGATTCAATATAAAAGCTGTCCTTTGATAAGATGTGAATTTGGCTTCTGAAGAGTTGCTCCACTAACTGACATGTATTTCGGGACAGAATTAGAGGAAAGTCTCCAATATTTTTAGCCTGTAATATTATAACATTTTAATTGTGCAAAAATATAAATATGATTCCTCACCTCAGTTAGGAGTTGCTACATTTCATATTAATATGAATGGCTTGCTATTTACTTTTGGACAAACACAGATGGGCTGTTTTGACCTAGAAAATCCTTGAGCCTCTCATTAAAATTAGTTTAGAATTATCCAATTTAGAAGCATCCAGTTTTATTTGCTAATAAAACTGAGTGTAATTAGTATTTTTCTTACCACTTGAAGTTCACATCTTATCCTGCAGGAAAACAGTAATGAATCCAGCAAGTAATACTTCATGAAATCACTAGGGTAACATAGAGTTGCCATAATACAAATTGGAACACTATAGATTTGCAACTGCAGGAATTAGAAATGCTAATGGAACAACATTACAAATGAAAAATCAGTGCATACTAAGCTTTTTCAAAATGACACTGATTAAAATTTAATTTAAAAAAAATGCCTTTACTTATCTCACTGTACTTCTTTATTTTTATTATTGTCACCTCACATTACTGAAACTGGAAGAATATTAGAAACATAATCCATGGTATGTAACTTATCTGTACTACATTTTTCTTAGACTATCTAAGTTTTGTTTATAGCCATTTACTAAAGCAGTACTCTTCCTCCTTTTATACATTACCAGTGTACAGCAGTATTTAGATTTCAATCTGAGGCATTTTGTGTAATAAGTTCTATATATAAAACCTGAATGTGGAACCTAAATTGATCTGACTGGGTGCATCTACATGTGCACTTTACTGTGGAATTGACTAATTAGCTCCACAGTAAAATGTCATCATATACATGTGTGTCAGTATTAGGGCAGAGTCATTTACTGCACAGAAACACACATATGGACCGTGACTGGGACCTCTACAGTTTGAGCTGGGGTGGACATCCCTGGGCTGGCAGCAGGCTTGGGGGGTCAGCCACACGGCTCTGCAATTTCTGCACTCTTGTTCCCCAGCCAGTCCCTCCACTGCCTGATGCTGCCACCTGGATCCTGGGGCTGACCCCTACCCCCCGCAAGCCTGTTGCTAGTCTAGGGCTGCTCCACCCCAGCTCAAACTGCTGTGGTCCTGGGCGCATGTGCAGATGCTGCTCCTGGCAGTAGCTGACTCCAGTGCAAACCCCAGAGTCTATCACTTTGCCTTAATGGTACATATAGATGCACTCACTGTGTCCCTTTAAGCTGTTTGAATCAGCCAGGATTTGCAGAGGCATTTGGTATTCAAATATCTTCTTGTGCTATATTCGGATATCTGCTCTTTCCCTTTGACTTTGCCTAGATTTGCTTTTCTTTGCTTGAATATACTGTCTGAACACAGCAGTGGAAGCCAGAAACATTTATGTCCTATTCCAAACACTGAAAGTAAGTCCTTGGTCTCTGGCCTTCAGTTAGTTATCTAGTTGTCTGGCAAGAGAGATCCGACAATTACTTAAGATTTAAAAGGCAATCTGAAATTTTGAAAAGTTGTATTCCATGAATTTTCCTCATGAGTACATACTGATGATTGCAGAGGGTGTTTAAATGCAGTGCAGCATTAACTGTAAATAGATCTTTAAGTGACCCATTATTTTTGTTTGTTGCTATATGAGATGCCTAGGTTTCAGTACCAAACTGCAGGTGCTATAGAAATGCTTTAATGGTAACAAACTTAGGCCATCTCTTCACTGCAGAGTTAACTTGGGTGATGAACATGTACCATAGTTCTTTGTGCTGTGGTAAAATGAGCTTTATTGTGAATCTTTGCTAGTGCATTGTGAGTGAACTTGTCTGTCTTCAAAGCACATGCTGGGAATTGTGGGGAGGCACTGGAGAACCCTCGCACTCAACCTGCATCTCACTTTAAAGGGGATGGGTTGCCAGCCCAAATGAAAACCTCATTCAGGTTTTAGCTTGTAGTCCCAGGTGTTCAAGTCAGCTCAGGATGACTAGTAACCTCTAGTGAGAAGGCTTTGTGTGTGGAATAGAGAGGGATTTGGTTAACGTCAGTGAAAGCTTGAGTTCGCTTCACAGTGAAGGTTTGCCTGTAGACTTGAGCTTGGGAGTGTTCTTTGTATGGCTTTATAATGACCACCATCCACATTGCTCTTTACCGAGAGCAAAGGTACTATGGTGCAGCAATACCCATCTCATTCTTCCCACTTTTTTACATTTGCCTCTCTCACTTTCATCCTCTTTTTTTCTCCTAAATGCAGTTATCTCTGAAAAATGAAAACTGTGTGGGTTGTATAGCTGATGAATAAAAGGGTACAGTACAAATTCTGCTCACTTTACAAATGAGAAAACGGACTTTCTAGCCAGTTTATACCAGTTCGGGACCTGACTCTGAGGATATGAACATGTGATCAGCTACCATGGCATAAAAGGGCAGGGCTTTACTGTGCATCAGCTGTTCTATGGTAAATGCCTGTGTATATGTTTTACTGAGGGCTGAACTGCCTCTGGTTAGCTGTCATTTACTTCAAGGTAAAAGAGGGCTTATGGACAATTACCATGGATCAGCACCATGGTAAATCCCACTGTTTTTTTAACTGGCTGCAATTTGTTTGTTTGTTCCTACCTTCATTTTTAGAATTCAGCTGGTACAGTTAGGATCCTATCAGCTAAGTATTGAATGAGCGTGCTTTGATAGAAAGGTTGCACAACAGAAACATTGGTGAGTTTGGTTACTCTCACCTGATACGAATGATTATCAATTAAATGCAAGCTTTGTTAAATATAGCTGTTTTACATCTCTGGTCTTGATTATTTCCTGGGAAGATGCTGTAGTCTTTTTATTTTTTCCTGCAATCTTTGAAATAAAAGGACCGATGTTTAAAACTCACTGTTAGTTTTTCCTTCTCCTTCCCTCCCTCCGCTATTTCTTGTCTTAACTTGGACTTCAAGCCCTTGAGGCCAGAGACTCACTCTTGGTTATATGTTTATAGGATACTTGTTACAATGCAACCTACCTCTTAAGTACTATTTTAATACAGATAATTAATGATAATAAAGCATGGCTGTAAAGCACTGAGCTATTACACCACATTCAGTAGTAGTTATTCCTTTTATTCTTACTAACTCTTATTGCATACTGACAAGATTTTCATAACTATTTTAGAGACGATCCCATTTGGGCATAGTTACTTCTGCTCCTTAATCTTCCACATGTAACAATTTGTTTTTAAAACATGTAAAACATTATATCCAGTTCATCAAGTGCCAGAAATCCGAATAGTCAGCACTGATTAATTATCAAATGGTTTTGCTTTTGTAGAAATAATCTTACCTGATTCTTATCACTTAGTAAAGATTATGCTGAAGGGCCTGATCTAATAGCCAGTGAAGCGAATGAAAGATTCCCCATTGACTTCATTTGCTTGGGTTTTAAAATGCTTTCTTAAATTTACCTTCTTCTTTTGGAAATAATTTTATCATGACTTTTAAAATTTTTTTGTAGCTTTCAAGCTACACAATGAGTCAGAAACATTTTGTTTCCAGATGTTAAGTTCACTTCATAAGAAGAAAGGATGCTGGAGGTAATTCTTCTTTTAAGCAGTAGTCGAAGATTTGACTATGGAGTGGGCCTAGAAATGACACGTGCTGTGGCATTCTGGTGCACTGAACACTCATTTCTGCAGTCTAGCCTTAGCATTCAGCTCTCAGATTAGTAGCTATATACTTGTTTTTCCTGTTTTAAGTCTCCACACTGAAAGCAAGTCCTAAGTTTTATTGGAAATGAGATGAGAAGCAAATTGGACAACTTGAACTTCAACTCTGGTTTTGACTTATAAGCTTTTATGCTACTTGAAGACTGATCATACTTGTCAGGGATGATTAGGAACAGAGAGATTTTGGACTCCCTTTCTGGTAAAGCTGTGGGCAGAGAAGGGATATAAATTGCTGGATCCATACAGGGATGGTTTTATTAGAAGTTTAAATGCTACTGGGAAAGACTCCAATCTTACAAAGATTTACCCACATTCCTAACTTTATACATAATAAGGAGTCCCACTACTCACAGGATGTAAAGGTAAGCTTGCGAGTAAGACTTGGCCAAATTAGGACCTAGCACTGAAATGGAGAGTTGTTGTTTTTCTGTGTGCTTGGAAAGTATTTAGCATGTTGATGAGTGCTGCTGTGTCTAAAATACAGGACCTACCAGTAACCTGAGAAAATTAGGTCTTCTGAATGGTGACAAAAAGGTAAGTGTCCTAACTGCCATTTTAAGTGTTGCAGAATATCCAGTTTATAATAAGATAACCTACCAAATACTGTACTTCAGATCTTAATTCAGCTCAGGAGAATACAATTATCCATAGGCTCTGTCTGTGGAGATAAGGATAGGATTTTGGTGGTAAGCCCCAAACAATGGATATTAAGTATTCCCAGACAAAATACTTTGTTAAATTTGAGTTAAGGTTGAAATTAATAGCTGTACATTGAGGATAGTTGGGAGGACTATTATTGTAGTTTAAAAGTAAAACAAGCCATTTTTAAAAAGTTGGAAAATTATAAGTTTAAGTCTCTCCTAGTATTTTAATTATTTTTCCATATACTCAGTACCCTGGTGTTTCCTGCATATAATGTTTACATTTGTCTGCGTCAAAGGCAGCTAGCTGATATCTCAGTCGCTTTACGCTTTTGGAATTTCAGCAATTATTCCATGAAGACAGGAAGTTTTTACACCATGTGGCCTGAGTCCCCTTTGTATTCAGCTATGCTAGATGCAGTGAAGAATGATGGACATGAGTAGTCCCTTGATCCTGGATTTCCCAGAAGAAGATACAGCATCCGTACTGGCTACTCTAACCCATGCCACAGGTGTAAGGACTATACAAGGACTTCATATTGGTGAAGGATTAGGAATAGTGAAGTTCTGCTGCACCGTGTCTCCTTCAATGTATACCTTGTCACAGAGGCATAATGATGCGGCTGGGCTCCCAGGGAAGCTGCCATACACAGGGGCAGTGGCAACTTCTGGTTGTGTCCAGGCTGCTGGCTCAATTATATGGTTGTTTTTTTCCATGAGTTTGTGCCTGGGAAAGCCACCCCTTGTTGTCTCACACAAGTTACACCTCTGCCTTATCATACCCCATTTTTCCCTTCTGTTGGGTATAGGAAGATGTGGGTGTAGGCCACTGGGCCAGTTTTCTGGCAACAGAAAGCTCCTTTATACAAGAAGATTTGCCTATTAGCTGTTTCATCACTTTGCACTACAGCATAAAGTCACTTTAGCAAACTGAGGAGTCCACACTTACATCCTTTGGTAGTTTGCAGCCACCAACTGTACACTTACAATCCTTTCTTACATCCTCTGTGGTATATACAGCAGGGTATAATAAACTGCTACTGCACTGTTGCAGACTGCCAACACTAAAGACTGTAACAAATGATTTCAGTTTGGTTTATTGTTTCATTGACTCCTAAGAGCACATATAAGGAAGAAAGAACCACTTTGTGCCCTGCTAGAGGAGAACAATGTTGAGCAATTTAGTTCCAGAAATATCTAATTTAGAGTCATTTCCACCATGTGGGATAAAAATTTCCCCACCACCTTACAACTTCAGCAGAAATCTGGTAAAGTATTATACATTTTGCACTTATTTCTGTGCTAAATACTTTCCAAGCATAGGATCCGAGGCATCTGAACCCAGGTAAAGTGGATAACTTTCCTGGGTGAGGTGCTGGTAACAAGTATCGAGACACATAAATATAGATAAGGGGTCAGCAACATTTTTAGGCAGAGTGCCATATGCAGCTGGAACCTTGACTTGTAAGATGTTGGCGTTCTAGGGGTGTGGATGGTGGGGAAGCCACAAAGGGCCCAATCCTTGGTGTGGCAGCGCAACCTTGGCCCTGTCCCCACTATCTGCCCCAAGATGTGTGCATCTGCTGCTGGCAATGAGCTGGCCTGGGCCTCCGCAGACCCCTCTGAAGCTGCTTTGCAGCCTCCCCACTTTCTGCTGTGAGCAGCCTGGGCTCCATGGCAGACAGCAGGGGTCTGTCCAGAGCCTGGGTCAGCTATGGCAGGCAGCCAGGAGGCTGCAAACAGCTGCACCAGGGTCCATGGAGCTCCCCGGTCTGGCTCGTTGCTGGCAGCAGGTGCACGCACACCTTAAAGGCGGATGGTGGGGAAGTGGGCCAGGGCTGCATTGCCACAACAAGAATCAGGAAAGCCCCTCACAGCTCCCCTGCTGTCTGCCCCGAGGTGCACATGCCAAGCAAAATGCCTTCATGTGCCACACTCTGGCATGTATGCCAGGGGTTGCCGACTCCTGATATAGATGCTTTCAGGACAAAGTTGCATCTGCCCCTGGTGCAATAACAGCTAGCATTCTAAAGAAAAAAAGTGGTTTTTAGAGTGATTGTTTTCTATAAAATCAGGCATATTTTTAACTTTTTTTAGTACACCTGCTAAAGTAGACTAGAATAGTGCACGATGCTGCATTTTACATAAATGCAACAGGGAGTTGTTTTTGGCATTAGGGATGGATTAATGTAATAGTTGCTTCCTGGTGACCTCATATCAAATTCCAGCTGCCCAAGCAGTTATTTTCCAGACGGGGTTATCTAGTGCATTTGTACAAAATTACACTTAAAAGGGCACTCAAAGCTCCCTTAGGACTTTTAAACCAAACTCTGCAACTGTAAACAAAGATTTTTTTTATTTTCATACTGAATCTCAGTAGTGCTGGGAGTGCTGCCATGACTCGTGATTCTGGAATTAACAAACAGTAATTACATAATCGTGGGGGGCAGGAAAAATTGAATACTTTAATAGAAGTTCCATGTGCTGAGAAGATGGTGGGGTGTTTTTGAAGTGCTCTTTATAGAGAGTTTTCAGGCCTGCATCCTATAGAGAAGATAATATGGAATTCCAGTACCATATCTGAAATTAGATTGATCCCTGCACAGAGTCATTTTCTGAAGCCACAAGTTGCCAAAGAGCAGAATAGAATGCTTGTTCAGAGCCTACCCTAGGAGAGAAAATAATTGTATTCATTAGAAGGCTCTATCCACCCTCATTTGTTCTGAGGGTAGATAAGGAAGAGTCCAGAGCAGTGGTGCTCAGACTCTAGCTTGTGATCATGTCATTCATCCTGTGGAGTTCCCAACAGATAGGGAAATTTGACAGTGAGGAATTGATGTCAGCGTTAATTGCCAGTCCCCTGCTGCCAAGTTTCTGAACCCATGGGGAGTCCTGTGGGCCTTATAATGTGGCTCTGTCCCCATGCTCAGGGTTGCTGCATTGCTTCACGGCTGGTCCTGGGTACATGGTGTCGGGCTGGTATGCACTGGAACTGGGTCAGCGTACAGCCACATCCAGCACATGGGGTTGGGTCAATATATAGGCTTGCACCCATGGGTCAATCTCATGCTAGTCATCTGGCCCACGGGGTAAGAAGGTTGAGTCCCAATTTCCTAGATTTCATAGACATTAGGGCTGGAAGGGACCTCAGAAGATCAGCGAGTCCAGGCACCTGCCCAAGGGGCAGGAAGTCATCTGCGGTCATAGGATCCCAGCAAGATAAGCATCCAATTTTCTCTTGAAGGTGTTCAATGTAGGTGCCTGAACCTACGATGGTAGGCTGTTCCAGACTTTGGGGACGTGGACAGTAAAGAAATTCTTCCTTATGTCCAGCCTGAAATGGTCTTGCAGTAGTTTATAACTGTTCGACCTTGTCATCCCTTGGGGCGCTCTGGTGAACAAATGCTCCCCCAGATACTGGTGGTCACACCCAATGGTCTAGAATAGGGGTTTTCAACCTCTTTTCAGTTGACAACACCTACAACATTTTGAACGGAGGTGCGGACCCCTTTGGAAATTTTGAATGGACCCCTTTGAATCATAAGTGTGGGTATTCACAGACTTTTGATTGATCATAGTCATCTTTTGTGAACCCCTTAGACATTGTCTGCACCCCCCAGGGGTCTGTGGACGACAGGTTGAAAACCACTCGTCTAGAGTAAGCAGAAAGAGGGTCAGCCAGGAGCTGGGACAGAGAAGAGCAATGGAAGCCTAAGGCATAATGGGCATTTACACATGTGCTCCCAGAGCGGGGGGGAAGGGGCTCTTTAATTAGAGTGGTTCCAAGAGATATGTGTATCTGTGTATCTGTTTATCTGTGTCCCGTGTATCTGTGTCCCCACATTTAAATATGATGGTAAAGTTTGATGAGCTTTAGTAAAAGCACCCCCACTTCCATTTTTAAGCATGGGGACGCTGATACACGAGATGCTGGAGTCTGTTGGAACTTGGTAATTACCATGCTCCAGCAGACTTGATTAATCAAGCCTGCTCGCATTGGAGCAGCCTTGCTGCTCAAGCATCAGTGCCCAATATGTGGCTCACAGCAGAAAATTAGAAAACAAGTTTTCTTGACTCCCATTCTTCAACTTAGAGTCATAAGAACTATTGTAGTAGTGCTGTGGGTATACTAAGGATTAACTAAAATGTATCATTTTCATATTTATGGCTACTTCAGTATTCCTGTGCGGTTTGTTGGCTGATGTGATGACATCACCATAATGCATACTGAGGTGTTACTTGCAACAATGAACTTGGAGAACTTGAAAAAGGTAAAACTTCCAGTCTCAGTGTGCTGTGTGTGTCTCCCTTACCTGGGGTGATGTGGCTATATTATTTTTTTTTATATTTGCCAGGTCACCTTTAATAGGTGGATATATGTATTTTCCTGGAATAAAGCTACACCCATCTGTGTGGACTGTTAAAAAATAATTAAAAAACCAGAAACTCCCCCAAACCAGTAACTGTCTAATTACAGTCTGTGGATAAGAGCTCTTGCTGATATTATTTTGAACCTGAATTAGAAGTACTAATAGCCAGTCACAATTCAAAATGTATTTTCCAGGGTTTTATGTTTTTGATTTTGTAGGCATAATTAATGTACAGTCAAATGCTTCTGGCAATTGCTGCATGTGAAATACATATTTATGTACATTTAATGAAGAATGCACTGCCTTATCATTGGACATAGATTTAGAAAGGACAGATTTTTCAGTTTTGGTAAGCGTGTGTGTGGAGAGATTGATAATATTTGTGGGTTGGTTGCTGCTTTCAGTTTTATCAAGTCTGAGGTTGGAAGGTTGGAAGCTGTTGGTGTTGTTCCTTTGATGGTTGTTTTGTGGCTGCGGAGCTTGTTCTTGGAGTAATTTGTTCTATTTCTTCTTTTTATGTAGGATGAATGTTGTAGAAAGTTTTTCGTAGTCTCTTTGTATCCATTATATATTGTTAGGGAAGATGATTGGATTTCTGTCTTTTAAGTTGTTGTAGTATGTGATGATTTCTTTCCTGAGTTGGTCTCTTTTGGAGTAGAGTAGGTGAAGTAGATGATTTCTAATTTTCTCTGAAGTTCTGCATAGCTGTGAAGCATATTTGGAGTTGTGTGTAGTAGTCAGAGTATTGTAGATGTTTAGTCCTCAGGGAATGAAGCTGTGTTTCTTTTAAAGGCTTAGAAAATATATGTCGCTGTTGAGTTTGGCTTCTTTCTTTTTCATGTTGTACAGTTTCCATTTCAAACGGCTGAATTCAATATCTTCCATGTTAGAGGGGTGTAGGTTGTAGCCGGCTACAACCTACACCCCTGCCTTATCATTGACTCTTAAATAACTTGTTATAAGAAAACAATGGAGTCTTGGGACTTTACCAGCCTGCTGGGCCCTAATTACATCAGATAACTCTTCTCTGCTAATTTCTTTCTAGTAAATTAGATTCTCCTGCAGGAAGTACTATCACATTGTTCCAAGGACAGTTTTGTTTAATAACAGCAACAACAACCCTTAGTGTCGATGTACTGTATTGTAGTGTTGTGCAGTCATTAACTAACCCTCACTGCATCTGTGTAGGGCAGGTAGGGTGATATTATCATCCTCATTTTACAGACGGAACAACTAGGACAGGACAGGAAGTGCTTGAGTGGTTAGCTGGGATTGGACTTGGGATCTCTTGACTCCCGCCCAGGCCATTGACTTCAGTAGGACAACTGTGATTAATATTAGCCACCTGCTTTAGGAGCTTGCTGAACTAAATTCTATTAACTGTTCCCATCTCATCCTTCAAGCACCAGTTCTTTCATCCTTCTCACATCAGTATTAGTGTACAGGGCAGAAACTAATCTCTTTCTCTCTTTTCTGTCATTTGCTGCTGCTCCTACCTGCTTCCTGGTGTTGAGATCAAGCTCTGTGGAGTTGAGCTCTGCTCTCTTTCCTAAGAGTTCCTCTTAAGTTTGTTTTTCAATACCCTTATTTCCTGGTTACCACTTGGCAACTTCTTATGGAGCATATACATATTGGCATCTGGAGTGCACGCCCCATTTCTATTCAGTGTTTCCTTCTGATTCTGGTAAAGGTGAGCCTCTGGTTGATGATTCCTTGGGTCTCTTCACTGGCAATGTTATCTTTCCATCACCCCTGTTAAAAAGCCCTAATGCATATGCTTAGTTTTCTTCATGTGTGTAAGCCCACTGAGGTTTGTATGACCATCTGAGTCAAGTTAAGCATCAGTGTAACTGTTTAAAGGACCACATCCTATATTAGATGGTAGGTTAGCTGCTGTGCATTATGTTTAATATAATGATTTAATAGATTTCATAGATGTTAGGGCTGGAAGGGACCTCAACGATCATCAAGTCCAGCCCCCTTCCCCAGGGGCAGGAAGTCAGCTAGGGTCAAAGGATCCCAGCAAGATAAGTATGCAAGCATTTCTTGAATGAGTCCAGAGTAGGTGCCTGTACCACTTCTGGAGGGAGTCTATTCCAGGTCTTGGGGGCTTGGACAGTAAAGAAATGTTTTCTTATGTCCAGCCTAAATCAGTCTTGAAGAAGTTTATGACCATTGGTCCTTGTTTTTCCTTGGGGCGCTCTGGCGAACAGATGTTCTCCCAGGTCCTGATGTACACCCCTTATGTATTTATAAGCAGTCACCAGGTTCCCCCTGAGCCTGCGCTTTTCTAGGCTGAAGAGTCCCGTGGCTCTCAGCCTATTCTCATGCCCTCTGTTCATGTGTGTGGCTCTCCTCTGGACTCTCTCAAGCTTCTTGACATCCTTCTTGAATTGTGGAGCCCAGAATTGGATGCAGTACTCCAGCTGCGGCCTCACCAAGGCCGAGTACAGCGGGAGGATGACATCCTGAGATTTACTTGAGAAGCATCTATGGATGCAAGCCAGAGTTTTTTTTGCTTTACTAGCTGTGACATCGCATTGGTGGCTTATGTTCATTTTGTGGTCAATCATGACCCACAAGTCTCTTTCAGCAGTGGTACTAGCAAGCGGAGCACTGCTGAGCCCATAAGCATGCTGTGGGTTTTTTTCCCCAAGGTGAAGTACCTTACGTTTATCGGTACTGAATGTCATCAGGTTTGCATCCGCCCACTTACTAAGTTTATCCAAGTCTGCCTGGATCACTAGCCTGTCCTAAGGTGTGGACATTATGCCCCAAAGTTTAGTGTCATCAGTGAACTTAGCCAGTGCGCTTCTGACACCAATGTCCACATCGTTAATAAAGATGCTAAAGAGAACCAGTCCAAGGACAGAGCCTTGGGAGATGGTACTGATCACAGAGCGCCATAATGATTCACCACCATTGACCTCTACTCTCTGTGTCTGATCTCGCAGCCAATTTTCCAGCCATCAGAGTGTGGTGTAGCCAAGGCCAGAGTTGGCCAATTTTTCAATGAGGAGGTCATGGGACACCAGATCAAAGGCTTTTTTAAAGTCCAGATATATGACGTCAATCTCTTCTCCCTTGTCCAGATGATATGTCACCTGGTCGTCGAAGGAGATGAGATTGGTCAGGCAAGACCTACCTGAGACAAACTGGTGCTGGCTCTCCCTCAGGATGTTGCCATCAGCCAGCTTATGCAGAAGGGTCTCCTTGATAATTTTCTCCAGAATCTTACCGGGGATTGAGGCAAGCTGATTGGCCTGTAATTCCTGGGATCTACTTTTTGCCCTTTCTTGAAGATGGGTACCACATTGGCCATCTTCCAGTCTTCAGGTACTTCACCTGAGTGCCACAAGGTTTTGAATTTTTTTGCCAGTGGTTGAGCTATGACACCTGCAAGCTCCTTGAGTACTCTAGGGTGTAATCTGTCAGGACCAGCTGACTTGAAGGTGTCCAGCCTTTCAAGGTGATCCTTTACTAGATCAACACCAATGCTGGGTATAAATATGCCCTCACCCTGGCTGTCCCGCGTCTTGCTAGGTAGGGCAGTCCCATTGGACTGATGAAACACTGATGCAAAGTACCCATTAAGCAGATTGGCCTTTTCCTCTGTGTCAGTTACCAGCTGTCCTATTTGGTTCAGCAGGGGTCCAATGTTACCCTTGCTTTTTTTCCAACTCCCTACATATCTGAAAAAGGACTTTTTGTTATCCTTGATATGTGAAGCCAGATGGAGCTCGGTTGCAGCCTTGGCTTTCCTGATCCACTCCCTGCAGGTGCTGAGTACCAGTGCTGAGTACTCCTCCTTGGTGGTAATTCCATCCTTCCATCCTTTATACATCTCTCTTTTGAGGCATAGGAGGTCCTCAAGTTCCCTGCTGAGCCAAGGGAGTTGCTATGGCCTTTTGCTACCCTTGCTCTGAGATGCGATGGCTATCTCTTGTGCTGTCAGGATTGCTCCCTTGAAGAGCAAACACTCTTTTGGACTCTTCTTCCTGTCATGTCATGGTTCCTTAGGGCCTCAACAATGAGCCTCCTGAGCTTGTCAAAGTCAGCTTTTCTGAAGGTGAGGACTTCTGTATTGTTGACTGACTTGCCAGCTTTGCGATGGATAGTAAAGGTGATCAGCTTGTGGTTGCTGTCACCCAGCTTTCCATCAATTCTTAGGTCACTGACTAGGTCAACCCCTTTGGCCAGTACCAGGTCCAGCAGTGCTTTACGTCTTGTTGGCCCGTAGACTTCTTGAGTCAGATAGAGCTCGTCAGCACATGTGAGGAAGCTTTGCAATTGATTGGATTTGGTCGAGTGCTCTTCCCATGAGATGACCAGGTAGTTAAAGTCTCACATGACAACCATGCACCGAGAGCATGCAGCCTCAGCCAGTTCCCTGGAGAATTCCTGGTCCAGCTCTTGTTTCTGGTTAGGAGGTCTGTAGTAGACTCCTACCATAATGTCCCTTGTGCCATGTTCCCCATGTATTTTAACCCAGAGAGACTCCAGTCATCCTTCTTGGGTGCCAATGTCAATTTGCTGGGACGTGTAGCTGTCCTTGATATAGAGAGCTACACCCCCACTCCTTTTATCTGTACAATCTCGCCTGTACAGGGTATAGCCATCTATACCTGTGGCCCAGTCATAGATGGAGTCCCATCAGGTCTTTGTTATCCCTATGAGGTTTAGCAGGAGGACCAGTTCCTCCTATTTATTCCCCAAGCTCCTGGCATTGGTGTACAGGCAGGTAAGTGTCTTACTGGGGGCCCCTGCCTTCCCTACAGATCGTTTTGGGGCTAGGGTAGGGGTGGGTTCCCTTGAGTGCCTTAGCCTGCTGGATTTACAAGGTTGCTGAGTGGGCTTGCAGTGGCAATAATCCCCCCAACCCTTGGTGGGCTTAGTTTAAAGCCCGGTCCAGCAGGTCAGCCAATCTGGCTGAGAAGAGCCTCCTCCCCAGCAGAGTGAGGTGGAGGCTGTCTCTCCCCAGCAGACCACTGCCTCTCTCACCAAAGAGTGGACTGTGATCATGGAAGCCAAAGCCTTCATGATGACACCAGTGCCGCAGTCTTTGGTCGACTACCTTGGCCTGTCTCTCCCTCCTCAGCCCATGACCCACAACCAGGAGAAAAAGACCACTTGTGTCCCCAACTCCCTAAACCCCACTCCCAGAACCCTGTAGTCTCTCATGACCTGGCTGGGATTGCTTTGTGCCATGTCATTCATGCCCACGTGGATAAGGAGCATAGGGTAGTGGTCAGAGGGCCAGATAATCTTTGGGATTCTCTCTGCTACGTCCCGGATGTGGGCCCCCAGGAAGTAGCATCCTCCCGGGCTAGGGGCTTGGGGCATCAGATTGCCCCCTCGGTCCCCCTCAGGAGGGAGTCTCCCATGACAACCACTCTTCGTTTTGTCTTAGGGAGAGTGGGGGTGGGTGATCCTCCCTTGCCTGCAGGAGCTGGCATCTCTGCAGGCTGAACTGGGGCTGCAAGAGGTTCATCCCTGTTGCAGAGCCTCAGGGGGGACGAAACCTTGGTGCGACGGGCCTTGGGGCCCTTGACCACCTTGGTCCAACCCCCTGGCTGGACAGCATGGGAGATCTCCAAGTCCTCCCTTGTCCTGGAAGGCGACCTTGGTCTACCCTCCACCTCCAGGGGGTGAAGGGCATGGCAGTAGGAGTTTATCTCCTACTCACCATCCCTGATGGCATGCAGTCTCTGGACTGCAGCCTAGAGCTCCTCTATCTAGCACCTCAGAGACTCCAAAGTGGAGCAAACCTTGCAAAGGGAGGTGGTCATGCTCCTGGTCCCAGGAGCCTGGAAACATGCCAGGTAGCCCCCGCAACCGTGAGCCAGAGGCTCCGTGTGCATGGAGCCTGGAACCATGAGTGGAGGCCTCTGAGGTGCCAGAGCGAGGGTCGCAGACTCCGAGGGCACCCTTGGGATGCGGCGTGTGCCCATCCGCGTTGTGCTGCTGGTAGGCTGGCTACTGACAGCGACTGATGGGACTAGCTTCCTTAGGGCTCACTGGCAGGGCCTCAGGCCCTCCCACTCACCCTCCTGCACAAACTCCCGCACTAACTCATGCACTGGGCCCAGAAGTGTGCCTGTTTGCACATCCTGTTCGCGAGGCTCTGGTTGCATGGCTCCCTGTGGGGCTGGGTGAAGTAGGAGCCAGGGTGGGGTGAGACCCTCCTCAGCTCCACTCAGCTGCCCTGCATTTGGGCTATGTCCCTCCCACCATGGGCCCTGCTTACCTCCGGCTGTGCTGGGGGTTGGCGGGGTGCTCCATGGCTGCTGGGGGTTGTTGGGGGGCTTTGGGGTGCTGGGGCGTGATAGGCTTACACCCATGCATCTCTCACCACTCCCAGAGCCTGTGAGAACATTACAGTGCACTGCCATGTGTACAGGAAAACAGTGGAAAGGTATGAGCTCCAGCAATAACCAAAGTACTTTTCTGTGTTTCAATGATTGGCCTGAGGGTGGTTGCACAGGAGAAGCCTTACCTATTTCAGAACATAATGTTATTGTATAAATTGCAATGTAACCAGGGTATCCGTACCAGGTTTAGGAGCTTAGAAGGCGTTCTCTCTTTTGGGTAAAAGTAAACTCTGTGGCAGTTTTAAGGAATCTGTAGGTTTGCATAGTGGTTTTAGTTGTTGCTGGTAGCTCATACCTTTCCACAGTTTTTCTGTACACATGGCAGTGCACTGTAATGTGCTCACAGATTCCATGGTTTTCTGTCTTTTCTACAGTCCCACTATATTCCCCCTTCCTTCTCTCTTGGATAAAGGAAGTTTTGTTACCATAATGGAAAATGTCACCAGCTGGCAGGTGTGATAGTTGTGTCTGCATCCTACCACTCACTTTAGAGATTAATTGGATGTTCCATGTGAGATTTGCACTTCATTGTAACAATTTCTTCATTGCTGTCTCTTCTGTATTCCCCTTTTTAAATGTTATTCCTCATTATGACCCATATTTTAGGGAAAGACTTGAAAAGTTGGAAGGGTACCCAAGAAGATTTGTGTTCTGTACTGACAATAACTCAGTCTTAACCAATACAATTTACACTGAAAATATAATTCTCCTCACTAATCCAAGGTTACAATAATTATGAATTGCAGATCAATAACAGGAAGTATAAAATTGGGAATGTTACTTCAGATATTAAACCACAAATTGATCTGCTTGTCAAATCTTAAGTAAGTGCTGCATCAACATACGTTTCAAAGATGAAAGGACATTTTGAAATGCAATAGCAGTGGACCGAAGGGATAAGATAAATCATTTATTTTATGTAAGTGGGTTAACTCTTTAGAGCTGTTGTTTGGGTGCTCTAGCCATTATCACATCTGTGTTTTGCATTGATGCATCACATCAATAATTCCTGACTCTCAACCCACATGGGTCCAAAAAAAGCAAATAGAATGAATACGATAGTCAGGTCTCTCTCCTGATAGTGATTTCCTTGCTTGAATTAAAAGGAACCATAAGCCTTTTAACTTTATAAATAATCTAACAAAGCAGTCCTACTTATTCATCTGTCATACAAGTGTTCCAGCATTAATAGAACAGATACTGTAATCCTAGTCAGGTATTGGACAGTCATTTGTCCAAGTGAAACTAGCTTTCCTTTGTTATTTTCATCTTTCAGTTGTTCTCTGGTAAGGGTAAATGAGATTTGGGTACATAGGTGGTGAGAATGGTACAAAGTTTAATCCTTTTCTTCATAAATCTAGAAAATCCTGAGTGGAGAGATTTGGTCAACAAAGAATTTTTATATGGCTGTTTTTTTAGCCATATTTTTTTTAACTGACAGTTCAGACTTTGTCTCTCTTAATCTGTGTTGGGCGTATCTGAAGTTCAGAAATAATCAATGGCTCAGTATTGTTAATAGACAAATGCATTTCTTCACACTGTTTGGAGAAATGGGGACATTTTAAGTGTCGTAATTCGTTCATGTGCTTTGGGAAAAATCATGAAATTTATATTCCATTTAGGACTCAGTGTTTCTGATCTCCCTTCTAGCAATGGGGGTGAAGACTAATATGGTGGTCAGGGAGGTGAGAGGTCCCTTTGGTTTAAACTAGTGATTCTCAACTGGGGTTTACAGCACTGTGAGGTACCATGAGATGCTTTTAAGGGTGCCACAGAGTGCTGCACAATGTTAGCACTGCTGAGTGTGTAAACTGCTGGTATGATTCACAAGATAAACCCAGAGATTTCAAATAGAAATCAAGAGTGTCAAAAATATTCTGACCTGTTTAAAATGTGTTTCCAGTCATAAATTTGTTTTTTTTTAAGATGCTAAATTCAGAAAAGTCTATAAAGGTTGAGAATCACTGGGTTAAACCTTAGTATGAATGTCACTTTATCTCTTTAAACATTACTTACTAGCTGAGAATTAACTATTTTCCCTATCAGAAGGTACTCCTGATTCAGTCTGTTTACTGGTGTGGGAGTATAGCTATACCCACATCTCGGCCAATAAACAAAGGTGTGTCAGGTTGTTATGATCATCCTGATGATTTCATTACTTTTCAAGTGCTAACAATAGGCATTGCCTCACAATAGGAAAACATGCAAAATTGCAGGTGTTCCTTCACTGAGTAAGATTTGTTTTTTTTCTGTAGCCTTCTGTTAATTTCCTTGTGCAGTAGTATTTCCAGCTGTGATATTTATCTGCTGCCAAATGATTAGTAGTAGCTGAAAAAGTCAGTGTAAAGCCAGAAAGCCCCACACTGTTTCAGGTAAAACCTGTTGCTCTTAATCCTTTCCAGCAAACTGGAATTCGGGGGACTCAAATTTTCATATCACTTGCTATAAGCTGTCAAAGAAAAGAAATGGGCTGATTGATTTTGATTCAGTTTAGATAGCTACTAACAGTTTAGATAACACCTTAAACTGCAGTATCTCATTCTTCCCTTGAAACATAGTTTGTTATTACATATACACATACGCATCATTATTGATGTGTGTGGGGGTAGATATGTTCACACACACGTAAAGTTTCCGGCTGTAGGAGTTGGTAGCCAAGTTCTGGCTGACTGACATTAACATTTCACATTTATTCCACATATTACAGGTAATATTTTACAGCAATAGTTATCTATCTTTCTGGATTTGAAGCACCCCTCCATAACTTGTATGAATTGAATAGCACTCAATTTCAAAAACTAATGTAGTTCCTTGCAGAGAGCCCTGGGAGAAAGAGCGAAACTGTCTAGGCAGCGACTGAACTTAAATCTTTACTTATCTGCTTAGTTTCTCTGCTTATCTCCATCCTTCAGAAGATCTGGCAACACCTTCCTTGGTTGAGAATCACTGTTCTTGCCCATAGTCTGGCAGTATGAGCTGCATCAGAGCTGTTCTGCATGCCACTTATAATCTTCAGAAGGATTGGGTAGGATAAAGGTGTAGGCAAAAAGCTGCCTTGGCACTGAAGAAGGGAGATGAGTATAGTGGGGGGAGAGATGATCTTCTACAATTTGTATTGTGTATTTATTTTTTTATTTTTATAGATCCATAGGTATGCATAGCATTTTATATAGACTGTAGAAGACAAAGTGTCCAATCCAGTTTGGTTTCAAATGTGCCGAAGTGGAAGTGAGGGGAAAATGTAGGCTCCTAGAGTGATCAAGTTTGGTTCTGCTCCATGAGCCACAAAACTATCTTTCCCCCAAAACAGTTACAGTCTAAATTTAATGTGCATGAGACGAGAGCAGAGAAATGAAGAATATATAAAGTGAAGTTATGATTAGGGTGTTACTCTATCATCCCCTTAGTTTGCGTGTTTAATCATTTGTACTGCCTGGTGGCACTCCTGCTAACTCTGAGGGCAAGTCAAAGTAACCTTTGCTAAGAGTACATAGTAAATATGAAAAAAAGAAAACTAATTCTTGTTCTTTAATGTTTAGGCGACGCCGAGATGGAACTGAATTGGAACACTGGCAGAAACCCTCGTCCAGGTTCAGCCACAATTCGAGTGACTGACATGGGTTGGCAAGGTCTTCTGAATCCCTGTCCATTGATTAAAGATGATGGAGAGCTATTTATGGATGAATACCTTTCCCCCAGTAAATTGGTGAGTGGATTCCAATTGTTTTAAAGCAGCTGAAGGAGTAAACCAGCATATAAATGGCCACAATTTCCTTCCTTGATAGTCATTCTCATCAAGAAGGCACACAATGACATAATTGACAACTAGAATTGCATGTAAAGTGACTTCTGTTTTAAGAAAACAGCTGCTTTAACAACTACCTCTTATCCAGTTTCATATACAGCTCTGACAATATGTATCTGTTTATTACCAGCCTCGCTAGTTCAGTATAAAGTAAATGCATATAACAATGCCAAACTAACAAACAAGATCTAATTAAGCCTTTCTAAAGTGTACTGAATTCTAGCATGCTCTAAAAATTGAAAATATACCTAAAAAATGCCAGTCTTACTCCTGACTGTAGTGAAATCTTGCCACTCCACTCTCTTGCCTATATGCTAATGTGCAGAGCCAATTATAAAGTCCTGCAAGTATTTTAAATACTTTCTATATTTGTCAAAATGTCTAAAGTTTCCAAGCCTATCTGAAAGTCGTTCTGCTGGATATAGTTACTCTCTGTAAAGTAACAGGAGCCCCAGGCTCCCTGTTACAGGAGGGTAATTGGAAAAAGCAGCAATGGAGACTGACAGAGCAGTAACAACAGAGGATCTGGTAGTGGTAATATTGAAAGCAAAAGGTTGTTATGTTCAGGGCATGGCTTTTAAGGAGCTACTCAAACTCAGCTGAAAAGAAAAGAAAGGGCAAACATTTATCTTTTTCTTTTATACAGCGAAGAATATATCATGTACAAGACATTAGATGCAGGAAAATATACCACTCCCTGGGCATGTCTACATATGCAAATGATCTGGGTTAGGTTTACTGTAGAGTAATTTACTCTAGAGTAAATGTACTCCGGGCAGGCATCTACACGTGCAGGGACACAGGACCAGATTTGCTGTTCATGGCAGTAATCTGCTCTTGCCCCTGCTGGTCGTGCACCAGCCCCTGCACCAGCCAGGGGGAGTTCTAGGCTCCCCCTGGGTTTTAGCCCAGGGGCTGGCAGGGAGTATGGGGCAAGGAGACAGCTGTGTCGTGCCGGGGGCTGGGACATTGCTCTCTGCCCCCAGGAGCTGCCTGCTGCTGGGGCAGGCTCCACCATGGGAACCCGGGGACGGACAATGTCCCCCTACCCTGGCAGCACGGAGCCCCCAGCCCCTGCTCCATGATCACAATTGTGGGACCCAGGCTCAGAGATTCTGATCTCCCACCCCTGCTTCCTGTGTCCCCTGGCTCACCCGCACTGCTGTTGCCATCTCTGGGCCTCTGATGCTTTCCAGGCTAAGTCTAGCCCGAGAAAGTGGCGGTGGTCTTAGTCAGATTCTCCTTCTCTGTTTGTTCTACTGGGGCAGTGGCAGGAGCTGCAAGTGACCTGGGGGTTTCTGGGGGTGGTGGTGGTGAGCAGGGATCTCGGGTGTGGCGGGGTGTGGGACAGACCTGATTCAGACTAGCAGGAGCAGAGTTGGACAGTGCCCCCCACTCCCAGATTGGGCCCACCACACTGCCTGTCCTGCCCACCAGCTCAGATAGGTTCTGCTGTGCCTCCTGCACCCTGCCCCTCACCGCAGATCCCTGCTCACTGCCCCCCCATCTGCCCTGGAAGCTTCCGGCTCACCTGCAGCTTTTGACACTGTCTAGTCAGAGCAAGCAGGGAAGAGGAACCCATCTGGTGCCATAGTTTCATAGTTTCTAGGGTCGGAAGGGACCTTAG
>NW_017729025.1:154729404-154730106 GCF_001723915.1 Gavialis gangeticus | reverse complement strand
ACTAGGTCCAACAAGGCATCCCCCCTGGTGGGGCTGGGCTGAACCTGAAGAGCAGAAGCAGTGCAGTCGTGGTGGCTAAGCAGGTGGGTTCCCCTTCCCCGTGTGTTCCCCTAGGATTGTGCCGGCAGCTACAGCTGCAGTGGGAGACATGGGGGGTGGGGGTGAGCTGCAAGGGCCTGGGTGTGCCCAAGGGGCAGAGGGAAGCTTGGTGGCATGGTGGGAGGGAGACAGAAGGAGCCTCAGGGGCCAGTAAGAGCCCAGAATGGGGGAGATTCGTACCTTTATGTGCTGTCACTTTGGGGGAAGATAGAGCAGCTGGGAGCAGTGCCTCTTGGGATGTTGGAGGACTGCTCTCAACTGTTTTTTGGCCTGTGTAGCAGTCCTGTGGGACCACTACACAAGCTGCCCCAAAATAATTAGAGATAATTCTTGATGGAACAGGATAATCTCTGAGCTGCTCTGAGGGCTCTTAGCATTTTTCCTGCCATAAGGTGTGGACACTCCTGGTTTAAGGGCCCTTAACACATATTTAAGTGAACGTGTAACCACAACTTTAGGTTCTGAGCCAAAAGCAATTGCAGGAAGTGAAGCAGTTACCATGAACTTCAGAAAGCATTGGGCAGAGCCCTTAGACATTACTTCAGTCTTCGTAAAACCTTTTTCTTTCCAAAGACATAGTTGCTATCTAGTCAGTAATACATT